>NC_142052.1:36392639-36546219 GCF_982192425.1 Myodes glareolus | reverse complement strand
TTCTGCACGTATCTTTTCCTGATTATTTATTTTCTTATTTCCCATTAGTGCGCTCACAAATTAGCCTACACTCATTCTATTTCTAAATTTCAAAAAATAATATCTGGATTTATGCCATTAGTCTCAGAAAAAACTGGCAGCATTGGCAGTGCTTTGGAAATTGCTAAGGGGTAAAAATTGCCAGAGGTTCCTTACAAATATATTCCACCTTAATTTTTTAATTCTAAATGCAAATATCAATAGAGTTCTTCATGGATAACTGCAGAGTACTAATGCTTAAATTTTCTTGAAACTAACATATAATCATATATAGCATTAGAAATATTTTGCTCTATATTTGCTTTTCTTAAGTAATTCAGTGATAATCATTTAACCTAACTTCTTTGTATAGACAATTAAAAAACTAGTAATGGGATATCTATGATAATACTAATTTAGCATCTCACTAGCATAAGGAAATGATTTAAACAACTGATTAAATTCAATTGTATACTAAAAATACAAATCATTGATACTCAAACAACATGGTATATACACAGTTATAAGTAGATATTAGCTGTAAAGTAAAGGATAATCATGCTACAATCCACAATACCAGAGAGTCTAAGTCATAAGTAGGGTTCAAAGATCTTGCATGGATCTCCCTAGGAAGGGGAAATTGAAGCGATCTCGTGGGTGAACTGGGGACCAGTGGGGATGGGAAGAGCAGGGAAGAGGGGTGGATGGAGAGAGTACTGGAAGAGACAACTACAACTGGGGGCATTTTGGGGGCAAGGTAGAAACTTAGTACAATGGAAACCCCTAGGAATCTGAGGGTGATCCTAGCCTAGTCTCCTACTAATGGGGTATACAGAACCGGAAAAGGCCCCTTTTTATAACCAGGCAAGGCTTCCAGGAGAGGGACTGGAACCCCAGACTAGCTACATAACCTTCGACATACAATTTGGCCTGCCTGCAAGCTGGGCAGGTGGAGTGTCCTTTGCAGATACAGATGCAGGTAAAGGTGGCATAGAACTTGTGAGAGGGACCAACCATTGCCTGGTCCAACTTGAGGCCCATGCCATGAGTAGGCACCCACGCCTGGCACTGCCCGGATGGCCAGGAACCAAAGACTGGATAGCCCAGAGTCGTGGGATATAATCAAACACGACTGGCAAAACAAACAAACAACACGTTAATGAAATTTCTGGACCAGAGCCTAGCATCGCCGTCATCTGAGTGACCAGAGCAGATGCAGAGACCCATAACCAAACATTAGGCAGAGCTCAGGGAATCCTGAGCAAGAGAGAGGAAAGATTATGGGAGCCAGAGGGGTCAAGAAAACCCAACTAACCGGGGCGCATATGGGCTCACAGAGACTGAACCAACAATCAAGGGACCTGTAGGGGGTCTGGCCTGGGTCCTCTACACATATGCGACAGTTGTGTGGCTTGCTGTTTTCGTGGAACTCCTAACAGTGAGAGTGGGAATTGTCTTTGACTTTTTGCCTGTTTTGGGGATCCTTTCCTTCCTACTGGGTTGCATCATCCAGTCTTAATTTGAGGGAGCTGTGCCTCGTCTGATTGTAACTTGTTTTGTCATGTTCGATTAACATCCCTGGAAGGGTCTGCCCTTTTCAGCAAGGAAAGAGAGGAAGAGTAGATGAGGGGGAGGGGGAGCAGAGCGGGGAGGTGTAACTGTGGCTGGGATGGAATAAATTTTAAAAAATTAACAATATTTTTATTGGTTGAAGATACTCATGACTGAGGAATCATAAAGAGCATAATTGTGCATTTATTCATTGTAGTACCTACTCGACCCTCTATACTTTGCAGGCTTGTTAATTTTGAGACGACTTTCATAACTTAGCAGATACTTCTCTGTGTGTTCTGTAACAAAGCTCGCATATTTAGCATACACCACTTGACAGATTTTTATGTGTGTATGCCACCGATCTGATCAAATGTCGATTGTCAAGAATCTCACAGGTGTCACAGGGAGTGCCCATTACTCCAGTGTTTCCTCAATGTGTTTCCCTGTGTACCATCCACATCCCTCTCTGCCAGGTTCATTTCTCGACTGCCGCCGCATCGTTTAATGTTATAATGAATTAGTTTGAATTGTGTAAATATTTCTAATATCAGAATTCTAAAGTAAATACCATTTTAAATCTTACCATTGCCACGGGATATAGTTGTTATTATGCAGGTGTATTTTATGTGTAACAATTGTGGACAAGAAGGAAAGAAAATACTTTATTTTGTTTCTGCTTGGTGCACTGCAGGGCTTATACTGATGAACCAGCTGCATACAGAGTCTGCAAGTTGTGTTGTGATGCCATACAACAAGGGTTAAAGGAGTAGGAAGGACTTTTCTGAGAAATAATATACTATGCAAAGGTAGTTCTGGTGATACTGTTTAATAGCATTTACTATGTTTTTAAGTGTCAAGCTATTGACAGCAAGCCTTTTTCCTATAGATTTTATAGCATCTGATGCATGCATTTATTTCTTCTTTCATTGTTTTAAACCTTTCCCTTTTTTATTTTTAATTTTGTGTCTGTGTGAGATGCTGCGGGAAGGTTTACAACTAGTAAACCTGCCTACTGGGGTGTGGACTCATAGACTATTTACCCAGAGGTAAGGCATATGCGATTGTGAATACAGATACCTAAGGAGTCCAGGAGAACGTGTCAGAACCCGGAAGTGCCGTCAGAAGGGAGTCTGAGCCACCTGATGTAGTGCTGGCAACCAAATGGAATCTTCAGGGAGAGCGATCCTTGCCAATAACACTGAGTCATCTCCTAAGCCATCATTTCTTTCTGTCAGGTAGGCCAAATAACTCAACAGCGAAGAACATCAGGCAAAGAATGCCCTGAGGAAATCAGGGCTTAAAGAGATAAACCTAGATACTCTGGCAGGACTGCCCAGAAGACTCCTTGCTGGAACTAGCTGAACACGGGGAGTATTGAAACACTTTACACTCCATAAGTAAATATGAACTCCCAAATTGAGCTCTGGACGTCTTTTTTCCAGAGCTCTAGAAGCCTACTTGAACATCTGAAAATGAAATTTGCATAGTTTATTTAATGAAGCTCTTTGGGGGCTATGTATATGATGCCTCCCAAAATAAGACAACTTTTTTTTTAAGAAATAGTATTTTTCAAAAAATAATCCTTGAATTGGTATGGGAGAATTGTCTGTAATCTGTCAATCATATTTTAAATAAATGCTGACTGGCCAGGCAGGAAGTATAGGCTGGAAAACCAGACAGGAAGTAGAGGTGATGCAATGAGAATAGGAGAATTCTGGGAAGCAGGAAGCTCCCTCCACCATTCCTGCCCAGATCACCGAAGAAGCAACATGTGAGCTGACAGCTGAAAAAGGTACCAAGCCATATGGCTAACATAGATGAGAATAATGGGTTAATATAAGTTATAAGAGTTAACAAGAAGCCTGAGCTAATGGGCAATCAGTTTATAATCTTATGGAGTCCTCTGTGTGATTTTCTTTGGGGCATGCCAGTTGTGGGGTGCCAGGCGGGACAGATACACCAACAAGCCGGCCCCTCATGTTACATTGAATATTATTACATCATGAATCTCCAAAGTGCCAAAGAAATTGTTAAGGCACTTCTTGTGGATGCTTTGTCTAAAATTCTCATGTGTCAGTTGGGTTTTTTGAAGTATATTTTAACAATGTAAGTATCAATAGTTAGAAATCAGTGACCCTAGGGCTCAATGCAAGAGAATTCAAGAGGATCTAAGTTGGGTAAATTATCAGGAGTGTAGGGGTGAATTACAATGTATACACTATATATAATATATATTTATACACATATACAGTATATATAATATATACATATATGTATTATATACATATATACACACGTATGTATGTATGTATGCATGTATGTATATAGAGAGACCAAGGGAGCTTCTGATGAGCAGAAATCAAAGGAAGTAAAATCAATGTTCTTTCATGTCTACATCTCCAAACACTCAGGGCCAATTGCAACCCTGTGCAGTACAGCATCTGTTCAACAGTGAGTAACAACAAGGGCCAATAAGTAGTCTACAATGTGAATACAATGCTGAGAAATTAGTCTCTCAAGGTAGTTTAAAATTAGAAATTTTTATACAGGAGAAACATGCTTGCAGCCGCATCCTAGAGGGCCATATTGGTGAGGTAGGCCAGTAAAGGTGAATTTTAAAATGAAGAAGAGGAAAAGGAGGAAGAAGAAAGAGAAGATGAGGAAGAAGAAGAGGAGAAAGAAGAAGAAGAAAAGGAGAAGATAAACATGGTATTGTCATGATGGAGATACCCACTGAAACAGCTTACCTGAGTTAATGGGAGCCCACTAACTCCAGTCTGACAGCGAGGGAACCAGCATAGGACCAAACTAGTCCCTCTGAATGTGAGTGACAGTTATAAGGCTGGGGCCGACTGTGGGACCACTGGCAGTGAGACCAGGATTTATCCCTACTGCTTGTACTGGCTTTGTGGAACTCATTTTCATTTGAGGAATACCTTGCTCAGCCTAGATATAGTGGGGAGGGGGGCCTTGGTCCTGACTCAAAGCAGTGTGCTAGACTTGTTGATTCTCCACGGGAAGCCTTACCCTCTCTGAAGAGTGGATGGGGGAGGGGCGGGGGCTGGAGAGATGGCTCAGTGGTTAAGAGCATTGCCTGCTCTTCCAAAGGTCCTGAGTTCAATTCCTGGCAACCACATGGTGGCTCTCAACCATCTGTAAATAGGTCTGGTGCCCTCTTCTGGCCTGCAGACAGACATCCAGACAGAATATTGTATACATAATAAATAAATAAATAAATAAATAAATAAATAAATAAATAAATAAATAAAAAGAGTGGATGGGGGAAGTGGGAAGGGAGTGGGAGGAAGAGAGGGCATGGGAACTGGGATTGGTATGTAAAATGAAAAAAAATAGTTTTTTAAGTAATTAATTAATTTAAAAAATATCATGTCTTTTTAGATTTGAAAAGAATGAAAAGAAATGATTTTCTCTGTAGCTAAGTAAACCACAGACCGGCAAAGCAGTTTCCCCATGCATTCCCTCAATGTAAGGAAGAAAAGCAGCTTTGCACATACAAAGGAAGCCAGCTTGGTTAGGGCTTCAGAAGCCCTGAACAAGAGCAAAAGGAAAGAAAGAGGAAAATAGGTCTCAGTGAGCAGCCTGAGAGGGTCTGTGAGCGTCACAAAGAGAGAAGTTCAGGCATTTCTCCACTTGACAGTTCAGACAGCAGGCAGCCCTTAGGATGGTTACAAAATGTCCTTGTCTGACCACAACACAAACGCATTTAATTTACTTTTTAAAACCATGAGGGCTTTGAAATAAAGAGAAGATAGAGTTGACAAGAAAATCTGTTGAGGACACATATGTGAAGGAATTAGTAAGAGGTTTGCAAGGACTTAAAATGTTTTTTAAAAAAAATCATCCGCACGCTCATAAAAAACTTAGGGAAGAGTATTTTAGGTTGTTATCGTAAATTTTACAGATAAGTAAACATATGTGTTTTTAGGACCAAAACAGTTCATAGGAGGCAGTTTGTGGTGTTTCTGTGGGTTTATTCTGCAAAACCTCAGAGGTTGAACATGTCTATCCAAGACTGACCTGCAGTTCTGTTGCAACTCTTCTGTTTGACAAATAGTCCCAAAGAGTGATTAGAAAAAAAATATGCAATATCTTGCCAGGTTTTTCCAATAAAATGTCCTTAAAGAGGGGGAAAGTCTACGTTAAGATTTTTCGGCCATTGCCTCTCTGCCGATAGAATAGCAATAATCCAAATCAGACCAAATCAAACTGAATTAGAAGAAGTCCAGGTTTAGTGGATGCCAGCGCTCCCGCAGAGGAGGAAAGGAGAACCAAAAAGACCACGTGTTCGTTCTCTGGGGGGCAGTGTAAATAGCCTATGGGAGTGGTCTAGACCTTCCCTGGGGAGGGGTCACCTTTTGGTGGGCTTTTATGGAGGAGGAGTCTGGACTGCAGGAACTCCCAGGGGAGGGGACTTGGATTCGAACTTTCCACCAAACATTCCAGACTCCTTGTATATTTGGATGCCAGGGGACTGGGGTGCCGCTTCCAACCAAACAATCTATCCATTGGCAGTCATAGAAAGAAATCAGAATTATTTCTGCTATTATAGTATAGTTCCATTTAAAAATCAGTAAATATAAGCTATAAAAGCTATTTTATAGTCTTCATAGACATTTTGAAAAGGCAAAGCAGTATATGAAATTAATTTAAAGAATATATTTCATTAAATGTATTATATTGAAATATTTTCATAAATGTTTTACATTTTATCTCACTACCGAGCAAAGAAATGCTAGTTGGAAAACTACTGTCGTACAAAAAACTCCATTTGCCGGCTATGATATTTATTCGCAATCAATCGTAGGATATTAAACTGAAAAGCAGTTCTAACTATGTGGGCATTAATAACTGTTCTTAATTTTTCCTGATCATTTTCCAGTCACATTCTACAACGCTGAACGATTAAAGCTTAATTCTCTGTGGAACTCATCTTAGAAACGTTGTGCAAAGTCTGTTTACGTTCTTCATATTGGGAAATCTGTGAATGCCACAGGAGCGATCGTTCTGGGCAGGGATGCAACAGATGGGCCCTCCTTCCCCTGGGAGCTTCTCACTGGCTCATGCAGGGTATGCCATCAGTGAATGACAGGCGTCACACTCCCGTTTTCTTTGTAGCCAGCTATCTGAAATCTTAGCAATCTTAGCAATTACTTTCCTGCAAGAAGGTTTGAGAAGAATATAACGTACCTGTAAATTATTACAAAATTGTTTACATAGCTCAATCAGTTGACAAGTAACACAAATTATTAAAGAGTTAGCTATTTAGTTTAACAATGTCACAAACAAGAGGAAATATATGAAACAGAACATTTGATTTATTTTTTGTTTTTTGAGACAGGGTTTCTCTATAGCTTTGGAGCCTGTCCTGGAACTAACTCTGTAGATCAGGCTGGCCTCGAACTCATAAAGATCCGCCTGCCTCTGCCTCCCGAGTGCTGGGATTAAAGGTATGCACCACCATGGCCCCAGAACATTTTTAATAGTAACATTAATTCTGTCTGGGATCTGAGAGAAAGAGCACTTGGATGTGCTGTGAGCCGCAAGCATTGTCCAGGAAAAATACAGCTGACAGATCACTATACAAACTCTCTACGTTAGCATATACTCCAAAAGTTTGCATGATCGAATAGTAGTGAGAATCCCGACTTGCAGAACTTTGGGAATACCTGTCATTTGAATTGTCACTGTCAATTCTGCAAAAAATCTTGTGAAGCCATAGCCTTCCTCCTTTTCATAGTGGGATTCATCCCAAAACATCCCAACAGTGTATAAACCATTCCTTAAAGATGACTTTTCCTGCCTGGCAGCTGAATGACCTTTTCCCACACTGTGGGGCCCTGGTGTGAAAGCATTCACTCTGCTTTCCCCTTACAGACCAGACTTCTGACAAGGAAGGGGTGGAGTGCCTCAAGGGGACAGGCATTGAACAAGGGAGATAACATGTCTACTCTTAGGGATAAACAGATCTGGGCAGCCCTAAAATTTCCAACAGCCCAACTCAGGAGAGTATAACCTACTGGCTTTTTGCTCTACTCTAACAAGATATTAATATTCTGCACTTACCTTCACCTCGGTTTCATTGACATAAGATCTTAGTCTAGAAAATTAAGTGTTTTTGATTTTACCCACAGAAGTACAGTAAGAAAAGCTTAGATTGCTAAACCAGCCCCAGAGAGAGGAATTCCTTCTCACCAGGATGCCAGCGAATACAACACCCCCACAGCACCCTGGTTGCTTAACCCATCACCTGCTTTCCTTCTGCAGCTTATGATGGCTGCCATGGTTACCAGGAAGATGTGCTCCCAGTCATGAGGAGGGAAGCAGAAGCGTTCAGAGACTACAACTGTATTACTGTATTTTCTTTCCTATTTCTATACAATTATTAATCACAAACTTCCAGTTTAACTAGTCACACTTTAGAAATCTAGTTAGCACACACACACACACACAAAAAAAAACCCTTATCCTTTCTTAGAATTCTGTACTGATTTAATCCTTCCAATATCTGCAAGAGAGCTTCACAGCCACGCCCCCTCTGAAACAGTAGTAAAACAACTGGTGCCTACTTGATCCATCTTGTTATCCCCCCGAAATCAATCCTTGGCTTCGTTGTTACTTAGCAGAGAATTGTTAACAATGTCTGTGTGAGTATACAAACTGAAAACCCTGTGAAATTGGGAGAAACATCGAAAGGGAACAGCAAAAGGAAACAGAAAAATAAACAAACAAACAAAAACAAAACAAAACATTGAGGGGACCATCAGGAGATCATTGGAGACAGCATAGGAAGAATAAACAGAACATGATGGAAAGACTTATGTGAGCTAAGTTACTTCATTTGCCTTCAGACCTTTTGAGTCAGTTTTCGCCTGCTACAGCAGTCCTTCTGAATCCTGAGAGGTTTAGCGGGGTGGGCATTCTCAACACAAGCCTTGATATGGATGGATATAATATGATGGAATAGAGCAAAGAAACAACCATCCCTCCCACGTACACACTTTGCAACTGAGTTTTTATCTTTTAGGTTAACATAGCTTTGTCTATGTTATCTGTCACAATGGAAATAGTTTTTATAAATCCAGATGAAATAAATGCTTGGTAGATACAGGAAATCGAATGGAAAGATTTACTCCACAAATTTTACGTTTGAGAAAATAAATTTTGTACACCATCATAGAATTTTAAGTCTTGGGTGCCTTCTACTGCAGGGCAAAGCTTGTCTGATAAGGGTTGAGAGATGTACTGGTCTGTCGCAGTCAGTCAGGGTCATCTCACCGCTGTGTCCACTTTAGTCAGTTCTTAGAGTCTACAGAGTCAACGGCTCATCAAGACGCAGGTTCGGGGCCACAGTAATGACTACTGTTTCACATAACCTTATTTTGAAAATGTGCATGTGTGTGTGTGTGTGTGTGTGTGTGTGTGTAGGTGTCATTAAATCAGCATCAAAATTAAGTCGATCTGAAATTCACTATTTCCTAGCATTTTTTGAACATAACTTAAACATAATATATTCCTTCCTCAATTTGGAGTTTCAGAAATGTTCATACGGACTAAAAGCTCTGGTGATCAATATTAAGTCTGGACTGTAGATTACAACCATGAGACACTGTCTCCAAATTAATTCAAAATAAATATATGATGTGAAGTAGGGTATTAACTCCCTACATTGCTTTAATTTCCTTCATTAGCATAGGAGAATAAGAAACCTTAATTCATTTCTAAGAGTGCTGATACATGTTAATGTTTGAAAATGATAAAATGGGGGTAGCATCTCTATTAACGACATGCAAGACATTTGTATTCTTCCAATGAAATGTTTGGACTCTTCTGTCTTCTTGATGGACTGTTTACAGTAAAATCATCTCTGGGGTTTGTTATGCCTATTGTTCCATGTTCTGTCTTTTGCCGTCTCCTTTCACTAAATTGATAGAGCGATTGATATTTTTAGTTTTCTTGCAATGGAAATTTCTTTAAAAATTTTGACTATTTTTCACCTTGGCAATATGCCTGTGTTGCTTAAGTTTAAGTAAAAGAAATAAGTTCTTATAATTGGTTTATTGTGTTATGGCAAGATACCATAATAAATACAAACATTCATCCATAACAAAGAAAGGAAATAAAAGGCTAATTACATTTTGAGACGTTAAGTATTCAAGAAGAAATCCTTTTGATTCTAAATATAATTTTAAAAAACTCACTTACTTATGAAGAAATAAAACTAACAAGAAGATAAGTGGATGAAGCAGATAGAGTTGTTTAGTTTCTATAATTTAATAATTTCATTAGTATGCCTTCTCTTTTTTTCTTCTCTTGACCTAATCTCAAATTCTGTGATCCACCGGTAAGATTATATTCTCTTTGCAAATGAACATCCTTGCTAGTCATTTCTAACTGGCTCACCTAACTACCGCCAGTGTAAATACAGGAAAGGAGCAACCTAGATGAGTTCAGTACTACTCTCTCTCTCCAAAATTACGTAAGAGAAGGATGGTAAAGACTTCTCAAGAATGAAATCATTGAGATTTTCTTTTTTTTGAAAACCAAGAAGAATTGCTGCAGACAATAAAAATAACAAAAACTAATTTTGGATAATCTTGTACCTGCACGAGAAGGATCATGAGTTTAATATTGAGCCTGTCTACAAAGTGATTTCCAGGCCATCTTGCTCTGTATTAGAGATACTATAACACAAATGCATGTGTGCACACACAAACACACACATACATGCACACACACACGGACACATACATGTACACACACACAGCAAAATAAAAAAAATACCAAGGTGATATATGCCAGTAGAGATATTGTAGTAGTATTTTATCACTTACTTTCTAAATACAGACATTATTTAAATGTACACAAATTAAAATTAGAAAATTGAGGAAACATTTTATATTCTTTCATATGCTGAAACTGAAGAAAAGACCCTACAAAATATTAAATTCAAATTTATAAATAAAGGATCACTCTTCCCTAAGTTTCCTCTGTTTGATATAACTCCACAAACACAATTTAATCTAAAATATAGAATTGTATCATTATTTTATAATATACTGTTAGTGCTATTTGACCAAGTAGAAAAGAGATCATAAATCGAAGTCTCTAAACCTATTTGTGAAAGAAGAAAATGCCATTGGGGTTATAACATTTTCTCTCTTAGTCAACTGTGGCTAAAGCTCCTGTCATGCAAAACCCAAATTTAAAAATAAAGACATTGATTCCTGAATTAAATCAACTTTTCCAAACATAAAATGAAGACACATCTAATGAAAACTGACTTGGGTGATAATGAAGAGGAATGTTGCAAAGGAAGATGCGTATATTTAAAAATAAGAGTCTGGGAGGTGGCTGAGCAGTTAAGAACACTCACTGATTTTGCTAAGGTCTTAAGTTCAGTTCCCAGCACCCACATGGTGGGCTTATCAGCCACACTCCATGGTAAGCCCCATGCCCAGGTGTGCTGGCTCAACATAAAACACATTTAATGTTTTTGTGTGCCTTTTGTTTGGTTTGGTAGGTATTTTTTTTCTCATTTTTTTTCTTTTTCTTATGTTTGTTTTGATTTTCAGTTTTTGGTTTTTACGTACTTTATTTTTCGTGATTTTTCAGAGAAAGAGGCAGAGAGATAAAAAGGGAAAGAATGATTTGGGGTGAGTACCGAGGTTGGGAGGATAAACAAGTGTTGGGGAGAGGAAGTATTATAACAAAACATACAGTATAAGAAAGAAATTTAAGTTCTTAAAATCACACAGTTAATTCGAAAAGATTGCAAAAACATAATTTTAAGCTAGTTTATGTTTTTTGTTTGTTTGTTTGTTTGTTTATATTCAGAGCTTGTCTTGGATTCAAGCAGCCCACAAACCACAGGTTGGACAGATCTGAATTTTAAGATTTTTAAGTTTTAAAATTGGAATGTTATTCAAAATAATAATATGACAAAGAAACATGATTCCACTAATGCATGACTCATATACTGAAAACTTTTTTAGAAATCCTATTTTAGCTATTAGTTAAGACACATAATGACATAAAATTCAGAGATCTGGTGTCCAGCAATATATGATGCCTAATAATGTTTTAACCCTATGTACAAAAACAAGCACCTATTTCTATAATTTACTAGTGCTGCTAGAGATCGAGTTTATAGCATCATATATTCTGAGTAAGTGCTGTAACACTAAGCTATACGGCCTGATTTTTTTTTTTTTGAGATAGGATCTCCTAAGTCACTGAGGCAAGCCTTATAGTCCAGGCAGACACTAGACTTGTGGCCTTTGCCTCTCAAGAACCTGTAATTATAGGTTTGTCCCACCAGTCTTAGTTAACTGTGTCTTGCTCTGTCTCTTTACGGCATCATGTAACAGTCTTGTTTTCATGCAGAAACTACTGGACACAATTATATGACCTTAAAATTATGCTAATAGCTTTTCTAGTCACCGTGATTGTATGACTAAAACATGAAAGGAAACTGTACGGAAGGAGAGAAATTTTTCAGATTTATAGTTCCAGAAATGTCAGTCCATCACGGGAGATCATACCAGAATAGAGCAGTTCACATCCTGGATGCTAAGAAACAGAGAAAGAGACAGAATGTGGTCACGGGAAAGATGTTCTTCCCCAAAGTGATGACTATCTAGGTAGTCAATTTAACTACATCTGGAATCAACAGAAACACAAACCATGCACTTCACTGAGGGGTTTCTTAAGCATAACATTCAGAGCAGATACGCTCTACATTTGGGCCACATCTTCTGGTGACATCCCAGATAAAAGTACACAGGAAAAAGATTTTGCCTTTTGCCTGCTTGTCCTCACTCTTACGGTCAAGTTCATCTACTCTGCTGCTGAGGCACTATTCATTCCCTGGTATGAGAACATACTACTTCTTCAGGATTCCCAAATACACTGAAGGTCAGAAACTCTCTTGGAATCCTCCAACACTCCAGCACCAGATTGGACTGCTGAGACAGCCAGTCTCCTGGGTTCAAGGACTGCTAGGTACTCAGCTTTTCTGTCAAGAGACAGCCACTGCTGGACTACTCAGACCAGTTTATAAATCAGCTGCTTAGATAGTCTGTATGTTGAACTGGCATTATATTTGCACACAGTTTAACAACTTCTCATACCACATCCATTGTTCTATAGCATGGGTTTTTGTCTATAGCTCACTATGCAGATGAAGAAGCATACTGGATCTTGGCTCTTGGCCCGACTCAAACTCAGTAATGTTGCTCTCCGTTGACTTGTTCCTTCCTAACAGTCAATGTGACCTTTTCCATGTCACTGAATCAAAACTTTTATGGCCTGTTCAATGTATCTTAAATAAGTCATTTCATTCAATTCGGTCCTGCCATAAATGGAACTTTAAAGGATACTTTCTTATAAGTCCACCTTAATGGCTTGAATTTGGTTCCATTTCCCCAACCATGAATATGTTCATTTGTATCATTCTGCATAGCTAAGAACCAAGATTCATCAAAAATAGAAGAGTGGGTAGTTTAAGCAGATTTCATCTTTCTATTCGCTGGCAATAACCTTTTGCCACAAGGTCGTCTGATATAAATTGGTATGACTTATGGAAGCAGCTTGAATATTTGGAAACCAAAAAGTAGCACTGAGGAGAGTAATTCTCAGCAAGAAAAGAAGATTCCAAGCTAAGGAAGTCTAAATAAAACCAACATGCCTGCTGAACAAAGAAGTATATAAGAACCAAATAATCATCTCTTGGAAATGGTCCTGTACTATGTTGTTTTCAATAAACAGGAAGCAAAAATCACTAGTTAGAACTGGTTCTACTGAGAGATAAGAGTGCCATGGGAAGTAAGTCATTATGTGGGTGGTAAAAGCCATCATGAACGTTTAAGCGCATGGAGAAGAAATTACCAGAGGGTTCAGTGTGCTCAGGATCATCTAATAGGAAGTGAATTTGCTGTAAAATGTTTCCTAAAAAACATTCCTCACAATAACCTGCAGGAGGCATAGTTTTTAATTTTAGTCAAATTAAATGGCTCTACTCAACCTAGCAATACTAAAAGTGCGCAAGTATGAATTAATTAATTCATTCAATAATAAGCACCGTGGATGTGTAACCTCGGGATCCTTGTGTTTTATTGCCCCTTTCAATATAATTAAGAGAGTACCAACATTTTCTCCAAAATAATGTAAGCTGGAGTATTTCCCAAGAAACTCTATTCTTGGGTTTTTGCTCTGGCAAAGCTGTTATGGTAATGCTTTTGATAAATATCTTTGTATTTACAGTTAATGAACTACAGCACAGGTAATATGGAAGAGGTACATACCTGAAAATAAAGTATGCAGTTTAGAAACTGCAAACACATTGCTTTCTGATTCATACCGTCAGTGACAAATTATCCCCTACAGAGCTCATTATTTTGGGGACTTTTAAAGGTACTTCACAAACATACTACCTCATAGAATAGGTTCAAGTTCTGTTTATCTAACCCATAAATAATTAAACTTTCTATTTATAAACTGGATTTCTTTGACAAAAATACTGTTTCTGTGATTGCTCATAATACCTAAATATGCCAAATAAAAAATGAGTTGGGTATCTTAAATGGCTACTAACATGTGTTAGCATAGAATTTAAAAAAAAACTAGTATTGATGTTCTCAGATGAAACTGCCTTTGCTTTAGAATCACAGAATCACAGTTATTAAAATTTTTCCTGAGCAACGGCAGTAAGTTCTCAATGCTTCCTAAACCATGACTGTAAAAATGACCTCCTTATTCTCCTGTGATGCTGGGACAAACCTTTTGTGCATGAGCATATCATGGTTTGCAGGGAGAGCAAAAGGGATGAATGGATATAGGTTGGGCAGGCATCCGAGAAGTGGTCCTAACCTGCTCAAATCAGCCAATAAAGTACTGTACACTAAGTCATTTATAAATAGCATAACCCAATTTGCACATTTCATACGTCTAAAGAGTTCAAGGTAAAGAGACTGGTAAGTCTTGTAAGCCGAGGTCCTCCACTGTGTGACCAAGACCTTCCTGTGAGCTAAGGGTCCTTCACTCCAATTCTTCCCTGTCAGGCAAGGGTCCTCCACTGCGCACGCACACAATACCTCCCTGCTGTGATCCTTTTGCAGGGAGTAAGTATACCCCCAACCCTGCCTTTTGGCATTCTTCCCTTTTCGCATTTTACACAATGTTATTATTGACCCAGTGATGGCTTTTATCTCATTTCCCAACTCTACTTCAACCTCTCAACAAGTAGGAGACACCACACAGGGCTCTCACCCTAAAGTTACTAACGCAACAGTTGAGGGATGCATTCCATGACTTAATAGCTCCGCAAAAGCTCAACTTCCTAACACTAGCACATCAGGGATTTGCTTCAGAAGATATATTTAAGAGGCACACAAACACTCAGCTTAGGAACAAAAAAATGTTTTAGGCAACTTCAGCGATTTTTTTAATATGAGCAAAATATTTTCATATTTGCATTGAAAATTACCATTGTACAAGGATTAAGAGTAAAATAGCCCTCACACTGCAAATTTCTAGTTATTCTTCACCCCATTTTCTAGTAAATAAGAGAACACATATAGAAATGTTTAGAAAACACTGTGAAGGAAATGCGGAAAGCTTTGAGATGAAGTTCCATTAATGATGTTTGCCCGTTCCCATTTTCTAGATGAGGGTTGGCGCTTCAGTCTGTAATGGGTCACCAAAGCTCCGTAGCTGCCTCTGCTGTTTGGATTCTCCGCCATATATGAAGGAAAAAATAGAGAACTGGGCAGAGAGAACACACTTATAGGAACAGCCTGGGTCACATTCACAGAGCATACTCAGAGATGCTCCAAGAGGAAGGGGGATGGGTATCTGCTATTTACCAAGATGGCTCTTAGGGAAGTGCACACTGGGAGGTATATGAACACCACCAAAAGGGAGATGGGACCTGGGAGACATATGCCCAACCAAAGGGATGTGAAGCCTGGGATATATAGGCACACCCAAAAGGAAAGTAAGACCTGGGGTACATATGAACACCCAAGTGGGACTTAGGGATGCATATGAACACCATAGCCAAGTCTCTTCCCATCTAATTCTCAAATCTGGAATCAGAGGTGTGCAGGCCTTGGCTAGGAAAGGGACTCAGACTTGGCTTAATGTTCTGTAGTCATCCTTCAGGTGTTCTTAGCTGTTAGCCCCCAGGTCATGTCTGCAGCTCTTCAGAGTCAGCCCAGCACAGTATAGAACCAGTGTCCTGGGACTATTAATGTGTATAGAAAAATAGCTATGAAGCAAGCAATTATTCTGGTAGCCTAGCAACCATAATTTGACCATATTTCATTAAACAGGCTACCTGTCAATTTTATTCCACTTTCTAAAATATGTTTTTACTATTTCCCCTCTAACACACAGACTCTCAAGCTATGGTACTGGCAGGGTTTCAATAATGTCTGATCCCAACTACTTAGAGGATGTTCCCTGCCTGTTTGTGCAATGTTCTAACTTTCTTCTTTAATTATACCACGCAATCCTCACAAGCCTGAACTCAGAGAAGTTCCTAAGGTTATACAATAATAGATTTCATGGCTAAAAAAAATGAAAAGATGTTATGTTAGTCAGTACCTAGGTCTAACCCACCTCAAATGAAACATCAATAAACTCATAAAATGTAGATCCACCTGTGAGCAAACACCTACAGAAACAGTGGGTGTGACTAAGGAGAAACTGTACTCTGTAGACATGGGGCACTGACATGTGGAGGAAGACAAGAGCCTCAGGAATGAAGAAGGCTGAATGCCAAGTCAGAACGCGGAGAAGCAGCCCACAAGTGTGGGCTTTTCTAAGCTGCTGTTATTCAGCTTGGAGAAGCGGGTGGGGGGGAAATCACTAAGTAAATATCTTTAGAAATTTGGTCTGGACCCAGGGTTTGTTGGTTTGCATGTGCTAAAGAAAACAGAAAAAGAGATTCAAAGGAAATAAAAGGATATTGAAATGGTGGTGGTGAAAAAATATGAGGCAATTTCACAACTGGACTCTTTCTATAACGTAGAGGAGTAAATTTGTGTGTGAAAACTGACACTTTGAGTTATATAAATATTTTCCTTTTGAAAATAATCTATAACCCAAAATAACTCTTCCTTCTGAAATCATTATGCTTCTGGGAATTGGACAAGTCACATCACTTAGAATTCATTTCCCTGAGTTTTTTTCTTCACTGAAAAACCATCAATTCAGCTCAGGAAAACAAATCATTCCATGGTTGGCACCATCTGCATGATCAGATGAGTCACAGAAGAGTGGAGAGCCCTGCCTCTTTAAAAACAGAAAATGTGGTGGGACTAAATTGGAAAATTATATAAACACACATGTTGCAAGTGGGGGAAGATGCATAATAAACCGTCACTCACATTACTAATGCAAAGAAAATATCAATAAATATGTTTTGACTAACAATTGTCAGCATTTCCATTTGCATTATATTTGACTTCAAAAATAGTCTTCAGAGGATAGGCAAGGTACATGCAATGATGTCTTCATGCGGAATTCCTGAAAAATAAATTTTAGTTTGATCTTTTGTGACAGCAATTTATATAGAGCAATAGAAATTCTCAAGACACTTGTTTTCTTCTATTTAGTAATTCCATTTCTGGAAATCTATCCTTAGAAAAGGATTTTTAAAATACATCAAAGGAAAACTGGTAGCAAGTATTCATGGTGTTGTGCTTACTGGGGGGAAGCAGAAGGGAAATCAAACTCTAATATTCAAGAGTTTCTTAAGCATGATACACAAATAAAAATGACCTATTGAAACTTTCATAACACAGTGTTTTTAATTGACTTAAAAACCTATCTGAAAATAAAATTGTTTACAAGCATATCAAATATAGATGTAATTGTCCTTAACTATATATAAATAGATGGATATTTAGGATCACTGAGATGACACATCTGGAAAAGATTCTTGCTACACAAGACTCATGAGTAGAGCTTAACGCATCGATACCACATAAAGCTCAAAGGGGGACCCCACTACACAAACCTGTCTTCTGACTCCCACCTCATGCATTTGTATGTATATATTCTGTGCCTCCCTTACCCACATAAATGTGTAGCATATGTATGTGCTGCTAGATATGTGTGTTTAATTATCTCCTCCATATACAAATACTCACACATGTAACCTAGAGAACACACACGTGCTGTATGCTTGTGTGTGTGTCCCCTCCATGTATATATGAGGGACATTTATACACACACACATATATATGGAACAACAAACATCTATACAGATATGTATAGCATGCATGCGATAAAAAATTTCAAATATATGGAAGTCTAATTGTATAATTGATCTACAAGAGAATGAAATTCAAACATATATGAAAGAAAAACATCATATAGCAGTGACAGGTAAAGATATAGCAACACAGACATAAACTCTTTATGTGCATATGAATTTACGTGCATACGACTTTATGTACATGCGACTTTGTATGCATACAATTTTATGTGCATAAGACTTTATGTGCATACGACTTTATGTGCATAAGACTAAGAGAAAAAATCCAAAATATACAGCATTATAATTTGAAACATTGCAATATTTTGCTATGTTCTAACATGGACTATATTTGTGCACATATAATCATAAATGTAGATTTTCTGTGTTTATGTGTGTGATGAAATTCATGTGTAAATATAAAGATAAACAAGGGTAGACAAGGCCAAAATACAATAAAGGTTGAATTAAGGTAGAGTTTTATTGTTTATAAATAACAAAATCACTTTATCTGTAATCAAAAGCAATTTGGATTTTTTGTAGTTAAAGCACTTTATTATAAATGCAAAATCTTACCCCAAAACATACAGACATACACAATCAATATAGGACAGAAAAAATATTCAGAAAAACCTCAAATTTGTTGTATTGATTAATTTACTTTAAATATAATCAGACACAATCATTATAGCTTTAATTTCACGGTTATGAAAATTTCATGGTTGGGCATCTTGGCTCTCATTCATTATATCAATCCTTATATTGGTACAATTCGTCTTATACCTGTATAATTAACAATTATGTATTTGATAGAACAAGCAGATTGATCTTTGGCAGTAGTGGAGATTCAACATAGGACTCCCAGAATTATAGGCGACTCTTCAACCACTAAAATAGGTACTCATACCATAATTTCATTATTAAATTAGTTTAACCCATAGTTACAGAAGAATATGAATAAGTTGTTAGGGTAAATTTTGAAAGAGAGAAAGAAAACAATAACTGTTTCTGCCACAAAGATATTACAAGCTGAGACGCTCTCTGCATCCATTCTGTCTGTAGAAAAGGAATAAGGAGAAAGAAGTAACAAATGTTCAACACTGAAGACCTCCTGTAAATACTGGCATAATTTTGAGTGTTCATCCCACAAGTCAAATCACGCAAGCAAATTTTCAAGAACCCACACATTACATACAACAAAAATAAGATTTGAATGAAATCGATATATAAATAGTCAAACTTCAAGTATTTTCTATATTAATTTATATATTATTTTATCTATCTATCTACCTATCTATTCATCTACTTTTTTTTGAGCCTATGGCAAGAGTGTCATGGTACTTGTGTGGTGGTCAAAGGCTTCTTGTAGGAGACACGTTCTCCTTCCATTATGAATGTTGGAGAGATCTTCAGGCTTGGTTAAAAAAAAATCACACATATGTGCTGAGCCATTTCTCTGCTCCTAACAACTTCAAATTTTCCAGAAAATTCTGCATATGTACCCTTTATTCTATGGCCCATAGAAAAGGCTTGAGACATTCTCTGGCAGAAATACATCTCTTTTAAAATTTTTAGTTACTGCGACCTACTAATATCTAGCACTCTCTGGAAGAAATAAGCACAAATCATTTCATTTCCAATTTTCTGATGTACCTAAATGCAGCTGGTAAACAGATGCAAGGGAAGTAGAAAATTTCCACTGGTGTTGTGGCTTTCTCTGCCTTCCCGTGGGGAATTAGCAGTATTTTCCCTGTCTTAGAAAGAAAAGGTGAGTTAGAGTCTGACGAGTCATGTTAGAGTTCCTTCAAGACCCCTGTCAAACTTTTCAAATAATTTTCTTTGAACTAAAGAGCATCTCAAATTTAAAACCTATAGTACTTCATTGATGTATGCTGTGAATATGTTTTTATTGTAATTGGTTAGTAAAGAAGCTGCTTTCTGCCACTGTCTTAACAGAATAAAGCTAGGTTGGAAGAGATATATAGAGAGATTAGGCGGAGTCAGAAGAAGCCATGTAGCCACCTCCAGGAAACAGACACACCAAAACCTTGCCAGTAAGCCACAGCCACATCATGCTACACAGATTAATGGAGATGGGTTAGTTTAGGATATAAGAGCTAGCTAAAAATATGCTTAAGCTATTGGCCAAACAGTATTGCAAATAATATAGTTTCTGTGTGATTATTTCGGGTCTAAGCAGCCGGGAAATGAATGAGCAGTCTATGCCAACACGCTATACCCTTTCATTTACTATTTAAGGAACACTGGCACATTAGTGATGTATTCACACAACTCTACATTTGTGTCAATCTTTTAAACACCAAAACTGACAATGACCAAGCATAAACAAATTATCTGGAATTACATAGAGCCATCCAATCTATAAGGAATACATGCTAATTGGGCTCAGTTATTTTTACGTAAATTCGTTGAGTCATTGTAGGCTACATAAAGAAGTAGGTTGTGTCGTTCACTTACTAGTGACAATTACTAAAATGTTCTAAAACTTTCCTACACTAAGAAAAAACAAACAACTCACTTATCTTTTATAAGGCTGGGTTCACAGGTAATATTCTACTGGACTACAGCACAGATAACAATACTGTTTGTTTTGTGCTTTTCCTAACTCCTGCCTAGGTATGGAGAACAGATACTAACAGCAGTTTGCACATCCACTGATAGAGAAAACACAAACGCAGAGTGTAGCAATCACCATTTCAAATCATTTCCTTATTAGCCCTTTCTCTGTAGCCTCATAACTTCTCATTCTAAAAAGCTGTACTTTAAGAGAACTTCTTTTTTTCTCTATCATCTCTCTTCAACGAATATCACCACCTTCAATATTATGGTCACACAAGATATGATTGGAGTAGATCTATGATGGAAGTTAAATATTTCATTTGCAGAATATAAATTTGTGCCAATGAGGCTATAGCTAATGTCACATTTTTTAATATTGGAAAGAATTTTCTCTGACATTTTAATTTTCACCCACATAATAGTCTTCATCAAATATAAAGGCAAATTAAATTACTTTGAATACAACTACTGTGTGCTTGGAGGAATAAGTGTCCAGTCTTTAAAGAAAAAAAATTAACACAATATAATATTCTTGTTAATGCCCAAAGGTTGATATTATAATCTGGTTCTCTGTGAGATTTTTTATAATTTATATTACCTTTCAAAACTTGATCTATATTTTCCTCTCTTTTGCAAAAAAACTGATGAAAAGCACAGGAAATTATAGTCATTGTGCTATAAAGCATGTATTGTGATAATTTATTCTAATGTGCAAAACAAAATTGACTAGTAATGTTAAAATTTTTCCCTTTTGACTTTTTAAAATTATTTTTAAAAAGATTTACCTTTAAATAAATTGCAAATCTATCATCGTATTTTGTATCAGAATTAGTATTTGGTAATATTCCATGTCTTAGTCACCACTCTATTACTGTGAAGAGACTTTGTGACCACAGGAACTCTTATAAAGGAAAGCATTTAATTTGGGCTTGCTTGCAGTATCAGAGGTTCAGTCCATTATCCTCAAAACAGGGAACATGACGGTATACAGGCAGACATGGTGCTGAAGAAGTAACTGAGCTTCTACTTCCGGATATGCAGTCAGAAAGAAGAGAGAGTCATTGGGCCTGGCTTGGGTTTTTGAAACCTAAAAGTATAACCCTTAGTAATACACTTCCTCCAAAAAGCCACACCTACTCCAACAAGTTTACACTTTCTAATCCTTTTAAATAGTGCTACTAGATCCCCAACTCCTTTAGCAGACAGGGAAATACTGTGACAGGCCTAACCACGCTGTTTGTTGATAGAGTGTGTATTTTTGATACTTTGAATTAGAATATGAGTTGAATATTTTAATCTTAGATTTCACGGGTTGGAGTGTGGAAGACAGTGATGCTAACAGTGATTTGAACTGTGAGAACCTGGCTTAAGCTATTTCAGAGAAGAAGAACATTAGTTGTGTAGCCAAATGACTATTGTAATATTTTGGTGAAGAAACTGACTGCTTTCTGTTCTTGTTCAAAAAATTTTCCTGGTGCTAAATGGAAGACTTTGAGATAAATGACACTGGTAGAAGACAGGTTAAGCCACCCTAGATTTGTCTCTGCTGTATGGTCACTCTCACACAAATCCATGATGAAAAGAAGCAAACTGAGCAAGAAAATACAAAATGCACAATTTGAGGAGAAAAGGATCAGCAGGAAGTTCAGCAGAGCTAAGCGCAGTGTTCAAGGAGATAAAAAGTTAAAGTCCAAGACTAAATGTAGCAGTGGGAGTGGAGACCTCAGAGCAAAACCCAACCCAAATAAGCTTCCAATATAAGAAAAGGAATTAAAGAAAAAAAATCGGTGAAGGAAATCATCAAAAACAGAAAGTTGATCAAAATTTATTTGAACAAGGGGAACAAATTCCAGTCCCAACAAGTGGCAGAACTTAGCAACTCCAGCCATGTGGTTCTGGCTATAGAGTCAAAGATATGAGAAATGGGATATAAAGATTTCCTCCAAGGCTAAGAAAAGTCACTGAGGCCAGGCATCTGTCAGGGATAGCCTCGATGTTGTTGGAAACCTTAAGATGTCAGAGATGTCAGAGCCACAGAATGCCTGCTGAGGAGAACTGCTAACAGGCAGTAGAAACAATTTAAGAGAAAGACGTGTGTTACAGCCAATAAAGCTGAAAGGAGGCAGAGATCCAAAGAGCACTTAGATGTCAGGCATGGAGTTACAGAGTTTAGGCTCATAGGGAGTGATGCTATCAGAAGGTGTGGGTGGTGCAGGAGGATCTTCTTTCTATGTGTTGTGTTCATTGGTTGAGTAAAGAAAACTGCCTTGGTCTTTTGAAGGCATCTAGGGCAGCCCTTAGAAGGGCATGGTAGACAGAATAGAATTCTGGGAGGAAGAAGGCAGTGTGGCAGACGCCATGGCTCTCCTCTCCAAGACAGACATTGGTTAGACTCATGTTGGTAAGCCACAGTCAAGTGGCAGTACACATTAATGGAGATGGGTTAAACGTATATGTAAAAATTAGCCAAGAAGAGGCTAGAACTCATGGGCCAGGCAGTGAGTAGATGAATACAATTTGTGTGTTGTTATTTTGGGGTATAAGCTAGCCAGGTGGTCAGGAGCAGGGCGGCAGGAAGCAGCCTGCTGCTCCTTTTTACTACCTGTGGGTTTGTTGGAGGAAGCGTGTCACTGGGGTAGGCTTTGAGGTTCAAATGCGCAAGCCAGAAGGGTGTGTCTCTCTTCCTGCTGCTTGCCAACCTAGATATAGAGCTCTCTGCTCCTTCTCCAGAACCACTTCTTCTTCGGGCATGATGACAACAGATGAAATTTCTGAATGTGAGACAGCTCCAAATTGAAGGCTTTCCTTTATAAGAGATGCCATGGTCATGGTATCTCTTCACAGAAATAAAACCCAAAGACGATATCCCACATTCTAGCATCATCATTTTGTGCATCCACCTCTAAAATTGAACGTCAAAATCCTAACTTTGCAAGGTGATCACATTAAGTGAATCTGTGGAGATCTGATTAGCTCGTGAAAGGAATCAGCATCCTTTGTTAATTGGACTTGTCATCTTATAAAGGAAAAGCCAGGGAGTTCATTCACTCCATCAGCTGACACATAGACAATAAGAGTAATCAGAATGTGGCCTCCCATCCGACCCTGGCAGTACCAGCACCATTTGTAGTGATATTTAACCTGGATTTTAATAAATAGAGTTTGCCTAAAGAGCAGAGAATAAAACAGACACCCTGCTAGCCTTACAGACCAGGCAGTGGTGGCACACACCTTTAATCCCAGTAGCTACACTAGTCTGCCATAGAAACTGGGTGATGCTGGTGTATGCTTTTAATCCCAGCACTAGAGAGGAATATAAGATGAGAAGAGACAAATCTCAGTCAATATCATTCTGAGGATTCTTGAAAGGCAGGATTACCATTTCAGACTGAGGTGGAGGTAAGAGCCAGTGGGTGATTGTTTTGCTTTTCTGACCTCCAGGTTGAACCCCAATATCCGTCTCTGGGTTTTTATTAGATGGGCTACAACCTTTGGCTTTTAACTTCCCAGTCTCTTAAAAATGTAAGAAATTAAGTCCTGTTTTTTACAAGTCATTCTAACCATGCTGTCTTTTTTCTATACAGAATGAAAAAAGAAAGAAAAATATATCTTGAAATGTTTCTTTTGGCTTTTTTTGGTTGTTCAAAGCAGAGTGACCAACCGAGAAACCAATTGTCAGCTAGCTAACATATTTATCTCAGGTACAAATCTGACATAGACAATTGTTCCTTTAGTGAATAAAATTGAGTTTGAAAGTTGGAAGCAAATGGATAGAATTTGTGATAGACAGAAATAAATTTGAGAGTTGTTTCAGGGTCACTCTATGGACATGGGTTTTCCTGTGTCACTCTTTGCATTTGCGGCCATTTTCTCTGAAAAGATTAAATGAAGTTTTTATATCCAGGGAAATAATTAAGGGACTAAAACTATTAAGGTATCAACAAGTACTTAAAACAATTCTTATTATTTAAAATATTTCTTAGGTAACATAACTAGAAAAATGGTTGTATCTACTTTACATAACTTGGCTATTCAAACAACATATAATTTATTAATTTAATGTGTACACTTTTACAAGTTTTAGTAGTTGGAGAACTGCATCACTACAACGAATGTTAAACCATTTTATCACTCCATGTGTGATAACTTAACACCTATCATCTCAGCACTATGGAAAATGAGGCAGAAGGAAAACTACAAAGCAGAGGTCATGCTGGGCTACAAAGAGAGAGGCAGATATCTATGGCTGCAAAATGAAAGAATGAAAGAGAAAAGAAAAAGAAAGAAACCCAGTGAGCCTGGGGTCTGATACCTCAAGCTCTGTGTCATTGGTAGCCATGGTCTGCGATGTTCTTCCTTTGGCCTCTCTCCTAGCTTAGGTTCTATTATTGTCCCTGGTGGTCCCAACATCTCCAACATGCTGGCATCTTCACTATAGCTCAAGCTGTGCTTTTATGAATGGCTTCTTGACCTTCCATTATCCCTCAGGGATTCCAGTCTTGCTACACGATAGCAAACCTCAGTGTCTTTCCACAACCCCTTTGGTTCTGGAGTTTCCATTGCCCCTGAGGTTGTACCTTAACCAATGACCTCTCATGATACCAAGTCCAGCTTCCTCCTTTGAACCCTGGACTTTTCATGTCACCAATATCACCGCCACCTGGAAGACTCTTACACATTACCAAGTTTGCCTGACAGCTTGAGATGCAGTCTTGCCCATCGCTGGACCAGTTTCTGCGTGCTGACCTGAAGACTTTCCAGCAGACTTTTCTGTTATCAAGCAGGACTGACTCTTCTGTCCCAGCTAACCAGCATCAATGTTCCCTTTAAAGCAAAGATTTCCCTTCAGTGGTGCTGGCTTCATGTTAATCTCAGAGGATCCTTCAACCCCAACTGACAAGAAACCACAGATTTTTAATTCAAACTTATCACAATTCTTAGCATCCCTTCACAATCCAGGCTTCCACTGTCAGCGTTTTTCTCAGCACACACTCATCTCCCAAGCTCTCCCAGAACAATCCATTAAGCTTTGAGCAATCAGGGTCTTTTGAAGCCCAAATTTCCAAGCACTTCCACAACCGTCCGCAATACAACATAGTCATGTCTGTCGTACCAGTATCCCCTCTCTGGGAACAATTTCTATCTCAGTTTGCTTTCTATTATTATGATTGTTTTCTATTGCTATGATAAATCACTGACCAAAACAGACTTCAGGAGGAAGGGGTTTATTTAATTCACCTTCCAGTTTTCTTTCCATCGGGTAGAAAAGTCAGAACAGGAACTAAAGATACCTGGATCCTGAGACATCACAGTCTTCCGTCGTGGCCTCTATTTTTTCGCCGCAATAGAAAGCAAACAAAGGCCATCTTAATGATCTTGACATGTCACCACGAGTAGACAAGAGATCCACAAAGAAAATTGTTTTCAACTCAGTATAACATTTACTCTATTGATAATTCTAGAAGAATGAACTTCACTAGGTTTCTTGGAATTCACACATTAGAGTATATAGTGACCTCTGGCCTCCTTTGGCTCAGAAGTTTTCCTTTTAACAGAGAAGAGCATTGGGGACTTGGAAATTTGCCCGTGTTCTGTGTGGCATTTGATTGACTTTTTGACCTATGTTTTTACATACAGCTGATAATGTGACACTAAGGTCTTTAATTTGTTAAAACTTAAGCTTATTCCCCTGTGCATATGCAATAAAAAAATGAAGAAAACTTTTTTTCTTCTAAGAAGAATGTTCAGGAAATCCAGTGACTGAGATGAACCACAAAAATGGATGTTATGAATGGTTTGCTGGAAAGCTCATAAAATGGTAGCATCAGTTAAGACGTGACATTTGGGTCATTTGTATTCCGAGCCCGTGCAGATGTGCAATCCACTCTGCAAGTCATTTTCATATTTTCATGACTGAGATAACAAACCATCATGCTTGCCTTAGACAAACTACTTTATGCTGTAGCGGTACTGGCCAGTTATATTTCATAAAGACCCAAGTGAAACAATATTTCAGACAGTACAGGAGCGAGGGATCTGGAAGTAATGCTGATTCTTTTTTCAACAATCTTATTTTACATACCAATCTTAGTTCCCTTTCCCTCCCATTACCGACTTCCCCCAATTTTTTCCCACTCTCCCATCCACTCCTCTCATGGGGGAGTCAACAAAGTCTGTCCTGTGACATTGAGGCAAGGCCAAGCCCCCTTCCCCATATCTAGGCTGAGCAAGGTGTGCCTCCAGGGGGAATGGCCTCCAAAGAGCCATTTCATGCACTAGGAATAAATACTGGTCCCACTGCTAGTGGCCCCACAAACTGCCCAAGCCACACAGTTGTCGCCAGTATTCCGGTGGCCTAGTTTGGTCCTATGCAGGTTCTCTAGCTGTCAGTCCAGAGTCAGTGAGCTCCCACTAGCTCAGGGCAGCTGTTTCTGCGGGTTTGCCCATCATGATCTTTACCCCTTTGCTTATAATATTGCTCCTCCCTCTCTAAACCTGGAATCCAAGAGTTCTGCCCAGCACTTAGCTGTGGATCGTTGCATCTGCTTCCATCAGCTGCTGGATGAAGGTTCTACAATGACAATTAAGGTAGTCAACAATCTGATTACAGGGGGAGAGCAGTTTAGGCACCATTTCCACTTAGCTGGGGTCATCCTTGTGGATTCTTGGGAATTTCTCTAGTGCCTGGTTTCTGGCTAACCCTACAATGGCTCCCTCTTTCAAGGTATCTCTTTCCTTGTTCTCCCTCTCAGTCCTTCATCTGACTCAACCTTCTAAAACCTTCATGTTCTTTTCTCCACTCCCCTTCTCCCCTCCTTCCCTTCAACTCCCCTACCATCCTCTACACTCCCCCCAAGGTGCTAATTTGCTAGGGAGATCTTGTCTACTTTCCCTTCTTGGGGTGGGGGTGATCCATGGTTGTCTTTCTTAGGGTTCTCCTTGTTGCCTGTCTTCTCTGGGGTTGTGTACTTTATGTAGGTTCTTCTTAAAAAGACTTATGGGTCTCAATCTGACAGGTCATGTCACTATAAAGTATACTTCATGACCTGATTTCAAGACTAGCCCAATTTCCTGTATGAAATCAGAATTCCTTGCAACTGTATCTTTAAAAGTTTGCCTACCTGAAATTAATAGTAAACACAGAACACAAAGTTAAAGTGTAGATAAAACATCTTAGACATCATTAAAAAGAAGGGAGCAGGACTGTAGCAACCCACATTTACTCCTAGCAGTGTGGTGTATGGAGACAAGAGGGCTGTATTTGGACAGCCAAGGGCTCTGGCTGTCCCTGGAAGGTACATTGTCTAGCTTGCAGGAGGATCTTTCTTCAGTTCCTGGCCTAAGAAGAAGAGGACAAAAATGCCTGAGGGCAGTTCACTAACAGACAGGATCTGAGTGTCTATGAGAAGTGTTTTTGTTAATAATGACATATTGATTTTGATAATTCAATAGCATATTCACCTTCTGATTTATTAAAACAGAAACCTGAGACAATAAATTTCAGCCTTTCTTCCCAGAATCCAACAAAGTTAACCACTGCTAGTTTCACCCATATACAATGGTGATGCACTTGAGGACAGAAACCAGAGTATTTCCCCATAGTCTGCACAACGTATATATTGACGTGAATTTTAAATTTTGTCATGACAGAGATAAAACATTTGTATATCATTTGAAGATCTCTCTACCTCAGACACACACTATCTAAAAATTCGTAACCAAGTGCTTTTACAGAAAATCTGTTCAAGCAATGTAATACACACTTTTTAATCCAATTCCTTATATTCATTCTTGCTAAAATATGACATGAAATTGTACAGTGTCATGTAACACGTAAACCTTGCTACTGGAGAGATGGCTCAGCTTTTAAAACCATTTCCTTTTGATCTTGCATAAAAGCATTTTCTGCTCTTGCATAGGACTCAAGATTGGTTCCCAGCATCCACATCAGGTGTCTCACAGGCACCTGTAACTCCAGTGCCAGAGGATGTGACAACCCCTGACTTCCACCCGCATATGCCAGGATGTAGAACACATAAATTCACACCAGCACCCATGAATGCACATAAGTAACAAATAAAATATTCAAGTAAAACGTCATCCTTCATCCTGAGATATAAATGATGTTTATATCTTGTAAAGAAAATAGGTACTCATAACTTTCTGTTACTATTTGTCACCACTGTGTGTGTGTTTTATGTGTGTGCTACCTCTTCATAGATAAATAATGCCAGATATATACATTCATCTGGGAAAACTAATAATATGATGCATGGTTTGATCATTCTGTTCATGTTGCCTGTGTTGCATACCAAATAGCTCGGCCTTGAATCGATGGTGAGTTGGGCAATCAGTTAGGTAGACAAAGCGATTAGGCTGACATTTTGCTATGTATATATCTGTGACCCATAGAGTTATTGAGTATAAAAACCATTACGATTAAAAGAAATTACTGTCGCTTCTACTAAGTATAGTTCTCTAAAATTTTAAAGGTATCCTATCTTTTTTTAAAACCAATAATATAAATTAAAGAAAAATCTTTATGATAATGTGAAATATTTTCAGCCAGCATGAAAATAAAACCTCAGCTATTTCTTTTCAGTGACCGAGTCTTCTGGCCACTCCCTTGAATGAGCATGATTAGGCTTGTCCTTTGTGGGACTGACATCCAGTTAAAGTAAACCCAGCAATACCACTCTTTGTGTAAACCCAAAGGATGCTCAATCATACTGCAAGGACATTTGTTCAGCTGTGTTCATAGCAGCATTACTTGTCATAACCAGAACCTGGAAAGAACCGAGATGCCCCTCAACCAAAGAATGGTTAGAGAGAATGTGATATATTTACACAATGAGTACTACTTGAAGGTCAAACAAGCAAACAAAATCAATGACGTCTTGAAGTTTGCATGCAAATGGATGGAACTAGGAAAAACCATCCTGAGTGAGACAGTCCAGACACTGAAAGACGAGCATGGTATGTACTCACTCATAAGTGGATACTAGCAGTAACGCAGAGGAAAACGAGCTTATAGTCCATGACCCCAGAGAAGCTAAGTCATAAGGTGAACACTAGCAGAAACATATGTAGATACCCCTGCGAAGGGGAAATTGACAAGATCTCCTGAGACAATTGGGAGTATGGGGGTGGGAGGAGAAGGGAGGACAGAATGGGAGGAGGAAGAGAGAAGGGGAGAAGGGAGGAGATCTTGAGGGAGTGGGGTGGCCGAGATGAGGGAAGAACAGAGGCGGAGAACAAGAAAAGAGATACCTTGATTAAAGGAGCTATTATGGGACTAGCAAGAAACCTAGCACTAGAGAAATTCCCAGGAATCCACAAGGATGACAGCAACTGAGAACCTAAACAATTGCGGAGGGGGTGCCCAAACTGGTCTTGCCTTGTAGTCAGATTGATGACTATCTTAAATGTCACCATAGAAACTTCATCCAGCAACTGATGGAAGCAGAGGCAGAGATCCACAATGGAGCACTGAGCTGAGCTTCCAAAGTTCAGTTGACGAGTTGGGGAGGGAGACTATGAGAAAAGAGGTCAAGACCATGATAGGGATACCCACTGAAATAGCTTACCTGATCTAATGAGAAATCACCAACTCTGGCCATATTGGGAAGGAACCAGCATAGGACCAAATTAGAACCTCAGAATGTGTTTGACAGTTGTATGGCTGGGACAGACTGCAGGGGCCACTGACAGTGGCACCAGGATTTATCCCTACTGTTTGTGCTGGCTTTTTGGAACTCATTCTCCTTGGATGGATACCTTGTTCAGCCTAGTTATAATAGGGAGGGCTTTCTTCCTTCCTCAAAGCAATGTGCCTTACCCTTTCTGAGGAGAAGATGGGAGGTGGGGTGAGGAAGGGTAGAGAGAATGGGAGGAGGGGAGAGAGTGGGAACTGGATTCGTATGGGAAATGAAAAAAGATAGTTTGCTATAGATATGAATACTTTGCATTGGTATGGATCTTGGTCTATTGATAAAAGTTCTAGGTCAATTTTGTTACAATTTTGTGTGTGTGTGTGTGTGTGTGTTTCTGCTTGTGATTAAGATGTATTTGTGCAGCTCATTTAAAAATATAATGCATAATTAAAAAATATAGTCTAATAGATAATCATCTATAATAGTCAAGCTTGTAGACATGTTTGTTAGGTTTTCTAGATATACAGAGATCTGTTTCAGATAGATAATCTTCAGACCTTTCAAAGACCCATGGAATCTGGCATTTAAAATATTTTACAAACTGAGGATTTTTCATGACAATGAGATACATCTGTCTGCTCCTGGCAGCACCAATTACTTAAAGAGAATGATGGGCATCAAAGAGGATCCTTAAGGATTTTGTTAGAGATTTGGGCAAGAAACTATTCTTCCCTGAACTACTTGACTGGACTTGCAAGATCCACAGAAAAGTGACTGCTAAAGCTGTCTAAAGAATGTGAGACAGTCCTTTGGGGTTCCTGCTTCATGAAAGAATCTTCCAGACATTCTGCAGGACAAAGAAAAAAATGATTAACAAACTGCCAATATAAGTGGAACTGTCTCTGAAAATTTCTTGCTTCATGGAAAAGTCTGCTGGATACTATGGGCCTGTAGGCTGAAGATGGGTGCCCACAACATTACAGAAGATCTTTGGGTGACTGTTCAGGAGAGATCCAATTCTAGAGTTTTGGAAGTTTCTTACAATGCACTTCTTGTTTACTTAGGTAATATTATATCCTTCTGGAGTCTTTGATGAAACTGAAGAATAGATAGTTAAAATTGCAGTTTTCCTTAGTTAGAATAAAAGAGTAGGTATAAATGTTATAACTGTAATTCTTGCTTGATGCCTGTTTTGTTATATATAATTTTTACTATGTTAAAGTTAAAACTTTCCTTTTTATTTAAACAGAAAAGGAAAAATGGTGTGGGAAGTCCTTCTTTATATGTGTTGCTTTTGTTGGTTAATTAGTAAAGAAGCTGCCTTGGCCTGTGATAGGGTGGAGTAGAGCTAGACAGGAAAGCTAAACTGAATGCTGGGAGAAAGAAGGAGGAGTCAGTGAGAAGCCATGTAGCCCTGCCAGAGATAGACACCATACAAAATCCAGCCAGTAAGCACAGCCACATGGTGATACACAGATTAATAGAAATTGTTTAATTTAAGATAGAAGTGTGCGCAAGAAATACGCATAAGCTATTGACCAAAAAGTATTGAAAATAATAAAGCTTTTGTGTGTTTATTGCTCATCTGGGCACTTACTTGGGAAGGAATGAGCAGTCTCCCCCAACAATAGTTTTTGCTTTTTTAAAATAAAATAATAAACATATATTTCTGATACATACAATAAATGGGAAGTTGCTTAACTTACTCAATTTTATCAAAAATAGATAGCTAGGTAGATAGATAGATAGATAATAGATAGACAGATAGATAGATAGATGATAGATAGATAAAAGATTGTCCCTTGTGAAATACACGAAGTCTCTATTATACTCCTAACAAGAAACAGATTTGCTGATTTTGTAGTTATCAACAACAAGAAAAAACTGGATGTGTAGCTTTAAAGATGACTGAGTAGGCAAAGGTCACTGCTACTAAGCCTAAAGCTCTTTGTTCAATACTAGCTACCTGCATAGCGAAAGGAGAAACCCAACTCCTGCAAGTTACACTGAATACCATCTGTGCCAGGGCACACACACATATATACACATAATACTAGTGTCCTTCAATCATTTAATTTGGAATGTGTTTTCACGTGGATCTGTAGAATCAAACTAAGAATGCCAATGTATACCATGAGGAAAGCCACATGATAAAGAGAAACAGTCTGGGATGCTACCATCTATTCTTGGTACAGCCACTTGGAAGACGCTGCAGTTTTTCTACCAGGATTCACCATCACTGCTGACAACATTTGAGAGCAGAAATTCTCTGTGTGAGGGCGGTCTTGTGCATTGTAAGGAACTCACCAATGAGCCTGACATCCAACAAGCAAAAGTAGTAACATCCCCACCATTGTGACGCCATTCTGTATGGATAAACCTTTAGCACTGACTTGCGATTAGTTATTATGATGCTTGTGTGGGGAAACAGAATTCCCAAACTACTTGTTCCCATTAATTAATTTATCTTACTGTAACATTCAAGCGTCATGTCTTCTGCATCATTCCATATTTAGTAACTATTGAGTAGACATAAAAACATCTATTTCATAAATCAACATAAAGAATAAATCTGCTTTTCTATGTTGCTTGCTCTTTGCCTTGCAATTTTTAATATTCTGTCATTGTTCTATGTCACTGTACATTTAGAGCTTTGATTATTATATCCTGAGAAGAATATCTCATTTGGTTCAGTTGATTTGGTTTTCTGAATGCTACCAATACCTTAACAGGCATCTTCTTCTTTAGGTTAGGGAAAATTTCTTCTTTAATTTTGTTGAAAAATTTCTGGGCCTGTAACCTGGGTTTCTTCTCTTTCTTCTATTCCTATTATTCATAGATTTGGTATTTTCACAGTGCAGAGAGTTCCTTGATGTATTATGTCAGGGATTTTTTGTTTTGTTTGTCTGGTTTGGTTGTTTTGAATTAACATTTTCTTTGGCTGAGGCATTCCTTTCTTCTGTTGTACTGTCAGTGTTTGAGATTCTATCTTTCATATTTTGTACTATGTTCATGAGTCTTGCCTCTGAGGTTCTCGAGTTCCTAAATCTTTCATTTTTCATCTTTTCCTCAGTTTGGGTTTCCTCTATTGATTCTATTTCACTTTCAAGTTTTGAACTTTCTTTTCCTTTCTTTCCACTGCTTACTTGTGTTTTCATAAATTTCCTCTTTATGGATCTATAAAATATTCATAAAGTCTATTTTAAGGGTATTTTTCTTATGCTTCAACTATGTTGGAATACTTTGGTCCTGTTGTCATAGATTTGCAGAGATTTAGTGGTGACATATTGCTCCGGTTGTTATTGATTGCATGTTTATGCTGACATCTAGGCATCTGGGTTTTAGATTATTGTAAATCAGGGAACTGATACTGGATCTTGTCTTTGTTGTGTAAATGTTCTGTTGAGCTCTCTGTTTCTTAGGAGGGGGTGATAGTTATGGCTTCCCTAGGAGAGAATTCTTCTGGGATCTTGACAGGTGTGGCCACTGGAGATTCCCAGTGAAATGTGTTTTTAGGTATTAGAAACTGACACTCAGGAGTGGGGATGGGGGAAGGGGTTGAGGGAATCCACAGGGAGGAAAGCAGAGTGTTCCACCAGGATGATTCCCTAGGAACAGAGGCAGAGTGTGAGGAGAGACCACAGCAGGTAGTCTGCTGCAGAACTGGCATGAAAGGAAGGGATTGGATATGGAGGAGAGGAAGGAGTGGTGCTGGCCTATCTGCTTCACTGGCCTACTTCCTTCTTTGTGAGGATTGGCTGCTGGGTTCCCAGGGAATGTGTGCTGAAGTTGTAGACTGTTAAACCAGGAAGAGTTGGTGTGGGAGAATTGTCTGTATTCTGTCAATCATGTTTTAAAAAAACGCTGATTGGCTAGGAAGGAGGAATAGGAGGGAAAACCAGACAGGAAGTAGAAATGATGCAATGAGAATAGGAGAGTTCTGGGAAGGAGAAAGTTGATTCCTCCCACTCCTGCCCAGACCACAAAAGCAGCAGGATGTGATCTACCAGCTGGAAAAGGTACTGAGCTACATGGCTAGCATAGATCAGAAAAATGGGTTAATCAAGATGTGAGAGTTAGCCAGTAAGAGGCTAGCCCTAATGAGCCAATGAGCTTTATAACTTATGGAGATCTCTGTGATTTTTCTTTGGGACTAAACAGCTGGGGGAACTGGGCAGGGCAGAAAATCCCAACAAGCAGGCCCGATCATGTTACAAGAGTGGGGAGGAAAGTTAGAAAAGAAGATCTCTGTGATCCACCAGAGATGGGAGCAGAAGGAAAAGGGAGGCTGTAATAAGTATTCTGCTATGAAGATGGAAGTGAGACTGGGGAATTAGCTTTAGAGGAAAGGGAAAAGGACTGAGGACCTGCAGGTGTTACAGATGGATATAATCTGAGTGGACAGATGTTCTACAGGCTCTAAGAGACCACAGATACTAACCCATATGACTACACCCAGATCACCATAGATGGAGAAAATGACATTTTCCATGTTAAAACCAAATTTAATCAATATCTTATACATATCCGGCCCTACAGAAAGTGCTAGAAGGAAATTTCTAACCTAAAGTGGTCACCCATATTCAAAAGAGTCAAAGAATAAATAATCCCAGGGCAGCAAATCAAAAGAAAGGACACACACACACACACACACACACACACACACACTACACCACAGCGCAGACACCATCACTACCACCCCCACAACTAACAAACAGTAGCTAAAATAGCAGTAATCAATAATCATTGGTCATTGATCTCTCTCAACATCAATGGTCTCAACTCCTCAATGAAATACAGACTAAGAGAAGGAATGGGAAAACAGGATCCATCCATATGCTGCATCTAGGAAACACACTTAACATCAAAGATAGGCATCACCTCAGGGAAAAAGGATGTAAAAATATATTCCCAAGCAAAGGGACCTAAGAAGCAAACTTATGTGGCCATTTTAGTAACTGACAAAGTAGACTTCAAACCTAAATTATCCTGAAGGTGAGGAGGGACACTACACACACACACACACACACACACACACACACACACACACGTGTGTATATATACACATATATCATACAAAAAAATCAACCAAAAGACCTCAAAATTCTTAATGTCTACATACCAAACACGAGACATCCATCTTCATAAAAGAAATGCTACTACAGACTTGGCATGTATTAATCCTCATCAACTGATAGTGGCAGACTTCATAATTCTACTCTTTCCAATATATAAATCATTCAGAAAAAACACACAGAAATGCTGGCTCTATTTGAAATTATGAAGCAAACAGATCTGAGAGATATTTGCAGAACATTTCACACAAACACAAAAGAATATACCTTCTTCATTGCAGCTCACAAGCTTACTACAAAATTGCCCACATACTCAGACACAAAGGAAGCCTCAACAGACACAAGGAAATTGATACAACTCCCAGCATCCTTTCTGAGCACCATGAATTAAAGATGGATATCATCATCAACAAGAGAAATGGCGAAAAGCTTGCAAACTCATGGAAACTGAACAACTTAGTGCTAAATGAACAAATGGATCAAACAAATTAAGATTGAAATTGAATCCTTTCTATAATGTGATGAGTGAATACACAACATACACAAACTCATTAGAAACATCAAAGGTGGTTCAAAGAGACAAGTTAGGAGCACTAAGTGCCTGCATTAAAAAAAAAATTGACCAATTTCATACTGACAACTTCATAGCATACCTAAAAACTCCAGAACAAAAAGAAGGAAACACACCCTAAAGGAGCTGATGGCAAGAAATAAACTCAGGGCCAATATCAATAAAATAGAAACAACAACAAAAATCATACAAAGAATCAATTAAATAAAATGTGACTCCTTCAGAAAAACCAATAAAATTGACAAATTCTTAGCCAAGCTAACTAATGAACAGAGAAAGAATCTCCAAGTTAACAAAAATAGAAATGGAAAGAGGGATACAACAACAGACACAAATAAATCCACAAAATCAGAAGGACATACTTTAAAATCCTGCTCTCCACCAAAGTGGAAAATCTGAAAGAAATGGATAACTTTTTCAATACACACCACTTACCAAATTTAAATTAAGATCAAGTAAGCAATTTAAACAGAGCTGTATGCCTTAGGGAAATAGAAGCAGTCATTAAATTCTCCTACAAAGAAAAGACCAAGGCCAGATGGCTTTAGCATAAAATTCTTCCACATTTTCGAAGAAGAATTACTGCCAATACTCCTCAAATTATTCCACAAAATAGAAATAGAAAGAACAGTGCTCAACTTGATTTATGAGACCAATCACTCTGATACTTAAACCACATACAGACTCTACAATGAAAGAGAATCACAGAGCAATCTCCCGTATGAACACAGATGCAAAAATTCTCAATAAAATACTTGTAAATCATCCACCATGATCAAGTAGGGTTCATTCCACAGACTTAGGGATGTTTCAACTATATAAACTCATAAATTCAATCCACCATATAAGCAAATTGAAATAAGAAAAGCACATGATCATCTCATAAGATGCAGAAAAAAAAAACTTTGATGCCATGGAACACCACTTCATGATAAAATTCCTCAACATAATAAGGGCAGTTTATCCCTAACATCAACCTAGGAGCCAAAAAACTCATAGTATTTCCACTAAAATCAATAAGAAGATGAGGCTGTCCACTTCCTCCAAACCTATTCAATATATTACTTGAAATGGTAGCTAGAACAATAAGAAAACTGAAGGGAATCAACGGGATACAAATTGAAGGGAAAGAAATCAAAAGATCTTTATTTGCAGATATTATGACAGTATACATAGGTGACCCTAAGATTTCTACCATACCAAAGGAGAGAATAAAGAGTCACCTAGCCACAGACCCTAGATCTACAATTGTGTCCTGATTGCAAGATATGCCAATGCAACAGTGACACACAGCTTGTAGGAGTAACCAACCAACCTATGATTTGGCTTAAAGCACACTTCATGAGATGAGACACACACATGACAAGACTCGAATTACCAAGAACCTGAAACTAAATAACTCAGAGTCTCGAGGTAAAACCAAATACTGTTCTAAAAATGAAAACAATGTAATGAATGCAATAAAGCAACATCTAATGGCATACTACTATCCTCATAGATGAGTGCCTTGCTCAGCCATCATTAGAGAAGCGCCCTACTACTGAAGATAGGAGCAAATATAGGGACCCACAGTCAGACATTATGCAGATAATGAGCGACCTTGGAATATTCAACTCTATAGGGATGTCTCCATCAAATTCCTTTGAAGTCAACTGGCCATCCTCTGTGATCGGACTGGTGACCAGCCCAGTTGTCACAAACAATCCTTCATTCAGTGACTGATGGAAGTGGATTTAAGGATCCATGACCAATTGCTGAACCAAGCTTGAGGGGTCGTTTTGAGGAGAGGGAAGAGGGTCTATAAGAGCCAGGGTATCAAGGACTTCACAGGAAAACCCACAGAAATGCCCTGCCTGGCTCATGGAAACTCAGAGTCTGAACCAGTAACCAGGATACCTGGATGGAACTGAATGGGCCCTAGTCCCTCTTGTCATATATGTGACAGTTGTGTAGCTCGATGTGTTTGGGGGACTCCCGGTAAAGGAAGCAGGTCTGTCCTTGTTGCTTTAACTGGTTCCTGAACTTTCCCTCCTACTAGATTACTTGTCCCAGCCTGAATACTACAGGGGGAGGTGCTTAGTCTTAACAATAGCTTGATGTGAAATGCTTTGCCATGGAAAACCTGCCCCTTTCTGAGCCAATACAGAGGACAGTGGACTAGAGGGGGAAGAAGGAGTGGAGGGAGGGGAGGGAAGGCAGATTGTGGTCCATATGTAAAGCAAATGAATAAATTAATTAAATTTAATAATACATTAATTAAATTATAATACATTATTATAAATTAATTAAATAAAAATTAATTTAAAAAGAAACTCTTTGGAAGAAGAGGAAGAAAAATTTAAAGAGCCAAAGGGAATATAACATCAAAAATACAAGGCCTTCTAAATCAACAAAATCGATGCACGTACGAACTTACAGAGAGCAAGGCAGTATGCACAGGGCCTGCTCGGGTCTGTACTCAATGGGGTCTTAGAGATGAAAGGATGAGTGGGCCTGTGTTCCCAATCCTAATCCACAAGCTGTCTCCAGTTGATAACCACTTGCAAATGAAAGTTTACTCATTACCTGGGGGAGACTAACTACTGTGAAGGATCGACTGTATGCCCAGCACTAGATGGTCAACAGACATCAAATTCCACAACAAAGTCATTGGAGCTTCCTTCCCTCATAATGTCATGTCAGGACTTTTTTCTTAATCCTATTTTTTTATTTTCTTTATATTTTTTCCTCTTCTTTTGCTTGAGAGTTTCTTTGTGTGTATATTATAGCTTCTAATCCAATGTTTTATATGGTATCACTGAAATTTGCAGGCAAATGGATGGTGCTAGAAAACGTTATCCTGAGCAAGGTAACCCAGACCCAGAAAGGCAATTATCACATGTCCGCACTCCTAAACATAAAGCAAAGAAAACCAGCCTACAAATCACAATCCTAGAGAATCTAGACAACAATGAGGACCCTAAGGGAGACATATGTGGATCTAATCTACATAAGAAGTAGAAAAATACAAAATCTCCTGAGTAAATCGGGAGCATGGGGACCATGGGAGAGGGAAGAAGGGGAGGGGAGAAGAAGAGAGGGAAGCAGAGAAAAATGTATAGCTCAACTAAATCAATAAATAAAATAAACAGTGAGCAAGTGGGTCTCTGAATCTTTATCTATTTCATGTGCCTTTTCTTGAACTTTTTTCTTTTTTTCTATTCTGATATATTAATGTTTGTTTTATACTATTTATTTTATTTTTGTATTTTCCTTAGAGCCTATTTAACATATTTTTATTGAATATTTTTCTTGACTCTTTGGGACTTTCATATCATGCACCCCAATCCCACTTGTTTCCCAGTCCCTCCACATCTGCCCCTTGCCCCCAGAGTATTCCCCAAAAGAAAAAAAATTAAATATAAATTAAAAACAAAAACCAACCAAACAAACAAAAACCCCACTTTGCTCCTCCTTCTTTCCCGCCTTTCCAACATCTTTTCATTGTCTTAGTGGCACAGGAACTGAGGTGTGTCACATGGTACACCCTTTCGTCCACTCAGATCTCCATGCCAGTGTTCACTGCAATGAGTTGCTGGTCCAGTTCAGACCTCTGGTTTCTGGCACACTATCAGTACTGGGCCCTTACTGCAAATCCTCTCTGATATCCCCATCACCCCAGCCATGGAGACCCCGTGACTTTGGTTCAGCAGAACCAGTCCCTTCACGCAGTCCAGCAGGTCATACATGGGAGAGAGGCTGGGGTGGGGCAACTCAAAGCCCTGGATTTGGGTCTGGTTGGTAGCTGATTTGGTCAGTCTGGGCCATTGGGACGGATCACCTCAGGTAAGGGGTGGAACCAGTTCTTCTACAACCATGCCATGGGGGCCAGTTCTCCCATACCGACTGTGAAGGATGGAGCCAGCTCTCCTGAGTGTGGTGCCAGCTCTCCCATGAGGAGTGACACCAGGTCTTCTGCTGCAGTGGTGAGTGGGGGGCAGGGCCAGCTCTCCTAGGGCCGGCAAAGGGTGATACCCCCTCAACATGGCCCTCTGATCTCAACACATCTGATTCCTATGGTTCCTTGTGGGATCCTGGGCTACGGATATGAAAGCAGAGTCCAGTTACACCAGAACCATAGACCCAGACAAGGACCTGTGCAAGCAGCTTGGGTCCAGTTATCACCATGGCCAACGTACCAGCACAGACACTGGGACGCTCACATGGTCTCAGGCGACTGACTCGAACCACCCAGATATCCGCAGGTCCTCAGGGATAACAAGAACCACGGACATCAATTCCGCTCCTGGCTTCTGTAAATTCGTGGATCAGACAAGTCTCTCAGCGGCAGCTCAGGCCTGAATGTCACCATGGCCCCAGGTAACAGAGTAAGACACTCAGATCATCACGGCCCCAGTAACACAACCCTTGAACACTGACATGGCCACAGGTGACAGCCCAGACCCCAGGCGTCCATGTGACCTTTGGTGGCAACATGGGCTGTGGATGTCAACGTAACTCCCAGCCACTGTAGAACCACAGGCCCAGACATGATTCTCAGCAGCAGCCCAGATGTCACCTTGGTCCCAGATGGCTTGCTCCTCACCGTACTTCGCGTCTTCAGTTCAGCTTCTTTCCACAGCAAATGAACGGGTTTGCTTCTCTTTCTCTCCCATTTTTCCACAATATGTATGCTCATCATGATGGCGTCTGCATGCTGGTGACCTGTGGCCATCACCCACCCACCTGGGGTATGAGGACCCCTGTTTTGTCTAATGAGAGGCAGAAAGGGATGGAGCCAGATAGGAGGGCAATGGGGAGGAACTAGGAGGAGCAAAAGAGAATAAAATTACAATTATGATGTATTATTTAAGGGAAAAAATCTATTTTCAACAAAAGAAACTTTGAAAGTTAAAAATGCCAATGAAGAAATCATCATAAAACATAATTTTCAAATTTTGAGTATATTTATCATTGAGACTATTCAGTTTGTTTATTTTTTCTGTGATTACTAATATTTGGTTCCAGACTTTTTTCCCATTTGTGTGTGTGTGTGTGTGCATTCATTTGTGTATATGCACACGGAGGCCAGAGTCAGTGTCTTCCCCTGTCACTCTCTGCCTAACTTTTTGAGATCAGTTTCTTGTTAACATTAGAGCTCACCAAGCCGGGTGGTGACGGCACAAGCCTTTCATCCCAGCACTCGGGAGGCAGAGGCAGGTGGATCTCTGTGAATTCAAGGCCAGCCTGGTCTACAAGAGCTAGTTCCAGGACAGGCTCCAAAGCTACAGAAAAACCCTGTCTCGAAAAACCAAAAAACAAAGAAACAAACATAAGAGCTCATCAATCGGCAAGCATAATTGGCAGGGAGCCCTGTGGGTCCTTCTACCTCTGCTTCCCCAGCTCGGTGGTTTTAGGTGCCCACCATCATGCCTGGCCTTTTCATGGGGCTAGAATCTAGCACACGTGCTATGCTTGTCTGACACAGACTTTACTCACTGGCTTTACTCCAACACAGTGACTTTCTTCAAAAGTCTTTAGAAAATTTAAATTATTTTAGAACTTCCAACTGCTCAATTTTTTGTTTTTGTCTAGATATAATTTTCCTGATTTCAAACATAAATCATGTAACTGTTTTATGATACAGTCTATGAAGTCGCCATATCACACTTACTGTGTAAATTTCTTTGTTCATTTTTTGTTTAGATGCTGTGATTCCTCTCCTGGCTTGTTATGACTTCGTGAAAAGACTTCTGCTAATACTTGTCTTGGGATAGTCAGTGGGTGGTACGATATCTGAAGATTTGAAACTGGTAAGGTATTTTTAGGTTTTTTTTTTATCCTATTACATTCTAATTGCACTTGGGCACAAATTTCTGTGTTTTCAGCACTATTTTGTGGAAGTCTTTTAACTCTCCAGAACATGTTCCTTCTGTGCCAAATTCACAGGAGTTTTGTTGTTGTTGTTGTTGTTATTTATTGAGCTCTACATTTTTCTCTGCTCCCCTCTCTGCCTCTCCCCTTGCTCCTTCAACCCTCCCTCAGGGTCCCCATGCTCCCAATTTTCTCAGGAGATCTTGTCTTTTTCTACTTCCCATGTAGATTAGATCTATGTAAGTCTCTCTTAGTGTCCTCATTGTTGTCTAAGTTCTCTGGAATTTTGATTTTTAGGACTGATTTTCTTTGCTTTATGTTTAAAAATCACCTATGAGTGAGTACATGTGATAATTGTGTTTCTGTGTCTGGGTTACCTCACTCAAAATAATGTTTTCTAACTCCATCCATTTTCCTGCAAAATTCAAGATGTGGTTATTTTTTCTCTGCTGTGTAGTACTCCATTGTGTAAATGTACCACATTTTCCTTATCCATTCTTTGGTCGAGGGGCATTTAGGTTGTTTCCAGGTTCTGGCTACAACAAATAAAGCAGCTATGAACATAGTTGAGCACATGTCCTTGTGGCACGATCGAGCATCCTTTGGATATAGACCCAAAAGTGGTATTACTGGGTCTTGAGAAAAGTTGTTTTCTAATTTTCTGAGAAATCGCCACACTGACAACCAAAGGGGTTGTACCAGCTTGCATTCCCACCAGCAATGCAAAAGTGTCCCTTTTCCCCACAACCTCTCCAGCATAAGTTGCCATCAGTGTTTTTGATCTTGGCCATTCTTACAGGTGTAAGATGGAATCTCAGGTTGTTTTGATTTGCATTTCTCTGCTGATTAAGGATGTTGAACATTTCCTTAATTGTCTTTCAGCCATTCTAGATTCCTCTGTTGAGACTGTTTAGGTCTGGACTCCATTATTTTATTGGATTATCACAGTAGAGGTTGTTTGCCTTGCTCTCCTTTCTTAGACTCTGGCTGCCAGTCAGGTTTGGCATGCATGGGTTTCCTCCAATCTAACAGGAATGGATTCATTAAATTTCATAGCTGAATTATTACCATACTCCTTCATCTGAAGTCTTTCTTCATTTCTGAATTCTTTTCTCCTACTTTTTCTTCAACTATAACTTCCCTGCCATGCCTTCCATTTTGTATTTCTAGAGTTCTCATTGGTTGTGTACTGTGGCCTCAATTAAGCATCAGTGTCTCTAGATTTCCATGTGTTTGTTTACAACATACGCAAAGGCTTACATATGCATTTTCATGTCTTGGAGACTACCTGCTAATTTCCTCTTATATTACTTATTATCGAGTCTGGACGCTATGGCGCTTTAGTATGCAAAATGTAACTACTTCAATTTTTAATTTTTTCTTTCTCATGTTGTGTTGGTGTCATATCTTACTATCTCAGTCAAGAAATCATGCTTTTCAAAACTGTGTTATCTTTGACACCTTTGGGGAAGCCTTGGGTATAAGTGTATTCATTATTCTTCCAATTATAATTCAATATGAGTCTAATCATTTTCATTGTTACCTTTTGCTCACCATCATTCTTAAGAGTAGTTATGCATAAAATAATCAGGATTTTCTTATTTTTAAACTGAGTCATTCACATCTGACTAAAATCCTTTGACCCTCCCATTGAGAGCGGATAATAACCGCAACACTCAATCAATCAGAAAGTGCCTGTGATATTTTCCTAATGGAGGTCCCGACTCTGACCTTCATCTTTTCTGCAGATGGCAAATTGCTGTCACTGTAGTTCCTGTTCATCGTTTTAATTTTTTAAATATTTTTATTTCCATTTCCATTTATTTACAGCTAAAAGGTGACTAATTTTCATGACATACCAGGAATATTTCCTGGATCATTCGGCACAATGAAACCACCAATAGTTAAATACATATTTTGACTCTATATATACATTACTGATACTTTTATTTATTCTGTTCTATAAAGGAGCTCGCTTCCATGTTTTATGTGTATAAGATTTTTAATTCCACCCCTTCTCCTCCTATCCCTCTTCCCCCACCCCTGCTCTGATATATATTCCAGAGAATATGTCACTTGTCTTTACAGATGTCCTTTCTTCACGATTCTGTCATCTACCATTCTGTCCCACACTAAGCTGCAGGGACAGTCCCAACACTCCTTTAAGATGAGCCCAAGGAGTCTATTAAAAGCAAGTGGGACGAAGCAGCTGCTAACTCTTGACCCACGTTGTTTTCTATCTTGCTTCCTTTTAATATTGATACACTGTGGTGTGAGGATGTTCTCAAGTAATACTCCATTTTGATAGGAAGCCCTCTGTAGGTCCCCCCAACAACTTGCATAGTGCTTTAGCATGCTTCTGTGATTGGTAGATCATGGAGATGTAAATCTGATAAAATAGCTCACAGAATACCTGTGACTCATTCAGTGTCTGGGAGTATTAATACAGATTTACACCTTTATTTCTATAATTACAAGGTCAGTGATTTAGAGAAGCAGGAACAAATTGGGTTAAATTTGATCTTCCTTGATAGACTTGACATTCTAAGTTAAATTTCAAATAAAAATTCAGATTCATTTGAATATGTGACAGTCTGTTCTTTTAATAATTCCAGCCCTTTTGGGGGTAGAAGGTTTGAAAATCTGACCTGCTGTAACTTCTACAAGAAGTAAAGGACCAGGAAAAGGAACGTTCAGCAGGCTTCATTCACCTTCTGAAGTGTTCTGGGAGCTCCGCTCAACACAATCACAAAGCATGTCAACATTTACATCATGAAACAAATGCTCTATTTCTAACACCCTACATCGTACTGTTTGACACATTCATCAGATTCCATAAGGACATTGACAGCAAACAAAATTATATCCGTGTCTTCTCCTTGCACAGCCCTCACACATCAGAAACTGGCAGGGGCAACAACAAGATCGTTCCCGGTGTGTGTGGGCGGCAGATGATCAACATAGCTAAAGACATTACAGTGCCAGAGAGGCAACTCCTGCTTCTGTACACATTCCCACACACACATACGATACGCATAGGATGCACACCTGGTGCTTGGAATAGCTGTGTGTTCATCTCTGACTCATTCTTTAGGTTTAGCGTGACCCATTAGATACAGCACAGAATAGCATCTAATCAAATGGAAATATATGAAGCTCTTCTTTTTTCAGCTACAGCATAATAACAAAAACCCATAGAATGGGAAATGTGAAAGATATGCTAGTGTAGGCCTTTGTTCAATTAATCTCAATCACTTTCAAATTAGCCCATGCCTATTTTTGCATGCTGACCGTATGCAGAGATTCAAGGACAAGTGAGTTGCCATTTTACCACTAAGAAACTGATATGGATATATTAATGTGTAACCACGAAAGTTCTCATAAATTAAAGACTACTTGAGAAACTCAAAAGAAGTCATGCATCACATAAGATGTCATTACTTATGTAAACTAGAAGTAACCAAGTAAGCACCACATAAAATGTAGCAATTGGGAAGGGTCTGAAGAGTGCATTGACCTCAACAGTAGAAAATGTCTACTGCAGTATTCGTCAGTTGACTGGTGGGTGTCACTGCGCACTAGGACATAGATGCATGATAGTGTACCATGGTTCTGGGACTGGTACCCATAGGTAATGTGGTCTTTAGTGTAGTACAAGGATGCCATGCAGACTCCTTAGATTCAGACAAAAAGGGCCCCAACATTGGCATGTTACATATTTGAAATATAGAAAAAAATTTCATGGGAAACATAATTCTATCCAACATAGGATTTCTTGGACTATTTATCTATTAGTGTATGTAGCTAGCACTGAGTGACCTTCTAGATAAAACAGCAGACTCAACCACTTATCTCGAGTTTGGCCTGCCTGAGTAAGATTTAAGAAATGAAAGCAGAAAGTTGAATGGCAGGAGTTGGGTTGGACTAGGAAACCATAAAGGTCTCAGGAAGCTCATGTGCACACTAGAACATCACACTCCGAACAACTCACCAATCTTTGAAGAATTTGCATTATAGAAAGAAGTCAATATCTAAATTAGTTTTTTTAACAGATTTTGTGCCACAAGATAAATTTTTTTGTGTTTATTTGCAGGTGTTTATTTTGGTGGGAGTTACTTACAGGAGCAAAAATGACTCATAGACAACTCTATCACAAAAGCCCACCCCAGCATGGGTGACAGCTCCCAAAAGCTGGGAACCTGGAGCAAACTGCATGCAGCCCCACAGGTTGGAGAGTGTCTTTTCCAAGTGGCACAGTTGGACTAAACTCCGCGGCAGCTCTGCTGGTTTCTGCTTCTTCCAGGCATCTGTTCCGATCTCAGTTCTTGGATGCTGGGCTTGGTTAAGAGTCACTTTCCAGCTTAGCTCCTCTGAGGGTGACTCTCAGCAACTTGCCTTGTTTACATTGCCAGGGAGGGGCAGTGATGCTGGTCAGTTTCGGGGACTTCTCAAGTATTTGGGGTTGCTTCACTTGCTGCTTAAAGAGCTTCCCCAAAGTATGGAAAATGTTTCAGTCTTGGAAGAAACTGCTACACAACAGCCCCTTCCTCCTTGAAGGCTATCGACAGTTAATGGTGGCTAGGGGAGGAGGTGTTGTGTTATGTTGTAGCCACTGACAGGTTGTCTATGTTGTCAACAATATCCAGCAGTTAATGTCCAGTCAATAATATCTACCCATGTTCATGCAAGCAAATCTAAAAGAACATAAAGTTGAGCGGGTAGGGTCTTGGAGGATTTGAGAAGAATTAGGAGATGGAAAAAATATGATCAAAATATATTACCTGAATAATGTTTGAATAAGAAAGTAATTCTAATTAAAGTTAGTTAGTGGGGTGCACACACACACACACGCGCGCACGCACATGCACACACTCACACACACACACACACACACACACACACACACACAAATAAGACATGAAAGTAGGTGCTAGTCCTTTGGGGAAGAACAGTTCCAATGGAACAGGTAATTAGATAGATAAATTATAGTCTTATCTTAGTTACCCAGCAACTGTCAAAGAAAATTCTAGAATAAAATAATAATTTATAATTCAGTAGTAGTAAAGGGCTATGAATTTCCAGCACTAGGCTAGCTGAGGCAGGAGAATCGCTACAATTATAATGCCACTCTGGGCTAAATAGCAAAGAACAGAACATACACGATGACATAGTGAGACTCCATTTCTTAATTTAAAAGCATCCATTTTTAAGTTGTTTATTTTATATGGATGAATATTTTGCCTTGTATTTATGTATGTGCACCTTGTGTGTCTGGTGCCCTCCAACAGGCGGAAGAGGGCATCAGATTCTCAGGAACTGGAGTCGTAAACTTCCCTGTGGTTGTTGGGAACAGAACCTTGGGTCTCTCTGCAAGCACTGCAAGTGTTTTTAGTCCCTAAACCATACCAACACATCTAAAAAATAATGAATTATCATATATAGCATAGCCAAAATAGTGGCTTTCCCTTTTGCTTTTTAAAAGTTTACTTTACTCGTTTATGTATATGTGTGTATAAGCACACATGACCATAAGAGTCTGAAGACGGTGTCAAATTCCCTGGTTTTGGGGGTTACAAATCATTGTGAGTTGCTCAACATGGGTGCTAGGAAATGAATTTTAGTCCTCTGGAAGATTAGCAACTGAGCCATCTTTCCAGCTCTCCTTAGTTCAGTGACTTTTGTGCCAGGTCCTGAGAGATTTAAAGAATAAATTTCTTTAATCTGAAGAAAGCTGAAGGTGAGCAAAAAAAAAGGTAATTCCTGCCTGGTAATGACGTTATACGTGGTATGTAAACCACAGGCATGGCAGACAAAAGCCTCAGAACTCAAGGAGAAACCTGTGAATTAAGTGAATAGTACATGTTGCTCATTTTCTAGGTCTCAGTTCCCTACTAATGAAGTGGTTTGCTATTTGCCATCAAAAATTGATTTTTGATGCTTATCCAGTTCTCCCTTTTTAATAGAATTTTTATGCAAAAAAAGATTTCTAGAACTCCAGGCCTTCATTTTCTCATTCTTCAGTTTAAGTCAGCATGCTCCAGCTTGTCATGTATATGTGGACCAAACATGCTGAGTATGAGGATCTTTGGCTCATCTGAGGGTTCAGAGGACACTTTTTATCTATGGTTATCTGCCAAATGAAAGGTTTTTCATTATCATTTAGGATAAAACATTCTACACTCAAATGTTGATCACTGATTAAAAAAACACAAAATAATTATTAGTACATTTTAATGATTCATTATATAGTAGTATTTTCTAGGGGAAAAGAACCAATAAAAATGATACATATTTCAAAGTGATGTATTACATTACTGTAGAATGAGTAATAAAAATGTAGAGACAGAGATTTTCTGAAGATCAGAAAAGCATAACAGCTAAGCCACTAAAGAAGGCTGGGTGATGGCAGACTGAGCCCTGAGCTTCTGTATCAGCCCATTTTATATTTTCCTTTAGTGCTGGGATTAAAGGCATGTGATTTCCTAGTACTGGGATTAAAGGTGTGTGACATCACTGCCTGGCCTATAGTGACTTCATTTTACCCGCTGATCTTCATGCAAGCTTTATTTATTAAAACATAAATAAAATATAACTGTATTTCCCTTTTTGTCTAAAATAAAAAGAATGCTACAACTAATATAAGAAAAACTATACACAGTAGCTACAATAACTATGTACAATATATAGGCAATAAATACATCAGCAATATCTCTTCCATTTGCATTTGACAAAAATCAGAGAAAACACTCCATTTCTGTCCTATCTTGTGAGTCCAAAGTCTTGTGCCTAATTTACTTTCTATCATAACTTGTTTTTTGAGTCTGATAAACAGGGAAAACTATTACTATAACTATCTAGTCTTCCACTCCCTCAGAGATCCAACAAGGAAATACTATTTTTTATATCTTCTTTTTCAAATTTATTTATTTATTTGTTTATAAAAATTTCTACCTCCTCCCCTCCTCCCCATACCCTCCCATTCTTCCCACTCCCTCTCCTTCTCCCCCCTACTCCTTCTCCTCCTCCCTCTCCAGTCCTAAGAGCAGTCAGGGTTTCCAGCCCTGTGGGAAGTTCAAGTTCCTCCCCTCTCACTCCAGGTCTAGGAAGGTGAGCATCCAACCAGACTAGAATCCCAAAAAGCCAGTACATGCAGAAAAAACAAGACCCAGTGCCATTGTCAACGGCTTCTCAGGAAATACAATTAACTGAGTAAGTAGGAAGTGTGAGCAAATGACTTCTGAAAGTTGTGAGAAATGACAGAAAGAGCTGACTGCCTGGACTGTAACTCAAAGTTCCTCTGCAATGTTGGGGCATTCATCTTCAGTATAGGACCTAGAATATCTGACAGACTTTTCTATGAAGCAGGGGTTTTTGAACCCCTGGACTGCCTTGTTTGGGCAAGGTTTGGCCGTTACTCTTTTTTTGTGTCTTGCTTATTCCATGAGGATAACCATACTGTCAGCAATTGAGTCAAGGGTACTTTCTTGTCCAGTGGTTTGCTTTTGCCCAAAAGAAAATAAGCTCCATGTGGAGTTTTTTAAAAGCCCATCATCTTCTCTGAAGTAGATTGGTGCTGCCAGGAGTAGACATTTCTCATTTTCATAAAAAAAGAAGAAAGAGCCTATGTTATTAAAACATCTTAAATGCCATATATTCTGCAGATCTCAGAAGTTTGGAGAGACCCCTCTATATAAAATATATCTTTGTTTGACCTTGGAAACATACCTAATATGATTACAAGTTCAGTTGCAATAGATGACTAATTACAACCTGCATTTCCTTATTATCCTGAACAGTTGGTAATAATAACTTTCAAGTACTAGAAGTTTACATTGCATTGTTAAATGATCTGTATAGGTGCAATACCTCAAACAAGATTAGAAGTGTATGTACAGTCTGTTTTAACAAAATTCATCTAAAATTTTTATCATTATACAAAATTTGTATACAATATACAAGAATCCCATCCAATGTAAAACATTTAAAACCTGTTGTTGCTTTTCAAAAGTAGATTCAATAATCTACCTTTTTTATCTTATCTATATCCTTCATTGTTCTTTTCAAAACAAGAACCTTGAATCTAATTTCCTTTGTTTATCTTTTTTTTTCCTGACCATTACCAATAACAACTTGTAACCAATCCTCCTAAACAATGACAAATATTCATAATCCATTTAATGACCAAAACTACCCACCCCACTTCTTGGGAATATGAGCATAACATTCTTAAATTTACTTCCTACTGTCTGGAGACACTAGTATCTTTAAGGGATCCTGAAAAAAAAAATTTGTGTTGTCAAGTATTGGAAGAGGTAACTCTATCATTTGTTGCCCAGTCTCTGTATAAGGGGAAAGTCCAGGGCTTGTCTCAAATCTTGGCTAGAATAGTCTGTTAGACTGGATAATCTCAGCTAGCCACCTCAAAATTGTTTTGAGCAGTTTGTAGTCCAAAGTCAATCTTTAGGTGGTGTTTTAATTGGAGGTGTTATTATTGTCGTGGATGAATTGTCATTGTGGGGTCACATCCTTCTTTTGGAGACTTCAGAGGTCACTGTTAGATATGCTCATGGTTCACGGTAGAAAACTGATAGGGACTCAAACCCGAAATCATGTACAGGAAGGTAGATAAAACCATTTTCTAGAATTAGTTAGTACTCTTTATGAACACTAATATCATGTCAAAAAGTTTAACATATATATGTATAATATATATATATATAAATCTTATACTTTAAGAAAACTATTAAATATAAACCAAAGGATTATAAGATTAGTAGCAATAAAATAGCCCTCAATTTTTCACTTTTCCTTCTGAAACATATCAGGTAGGTCTTCTGACATGAGACAGAGATATTCAGTTTCATTTTAATACGCATATTTGGATTTAAAGAAGGAGAGAGCCATATTCCAATTCCAAAGCCAGCTTTAATCTTTAATTAGACTGGAGCCACAAAAAGACCGTTTGTATTATGTGTCTGTAGAGAACAGCAGAAACTAACATTTGGGAGAAATTATGAAATTTTATCCTTTTGGAAATGTGATAGAACAATAGTTCAGTTTTCTCTTGAGACACTTATTTTGGATTGTTGTTGGAGGCCACTTGCTCATTTCTTGGCCACACAGAAACCCAAAAATAATCACACAGAAACTATATTATTTATAATACTGTTATTATAAAAATAGCTTAAGCATATTTCTGGATAACTCTTATATCCTAAACTAACCCATCTCCATTAATCTGTGTATCACCACGAGGTTGTGACCTACCGACAAATTTTCAGCAGGCTCTGGCAGAGGCGGCTGTCTCCTGTGGCGGCTACACAGCTTCTCACTCACTCCACCTTCTTTCTCCCAGCATTCATTTTAGTTTTCCCACCTAGCTCTATTCTGCTAAGCCATTGGCCAAAAGCAGCTTCTTTATTCATTAACCAATAAAAGCAACACATATACAGCAGGACTTCCCACACCACTGGATGATTTCTCCTTTTTCTTCAGATGTCTAATTTATTCAGTGGTCTTCAGATTTCTTAGCTGGATATCTTTGTTCTCCTAAAGAGACAGAGACAAAACCATTACCCAATCTAAATTTGGGGAAGATTCTTTTTTGGCAAGTTACACGTGATCAAATGAAAAGCATTTGTTAATTTTATAGATTAGTTTCAATTAAATGGCCATGCTATTTAATGAAATAATATCTCTTCTAATTAAGAGGGGGATTTCTTGTTGAAATCTATTTCTTAGGGTTTTTAGTTTTGAGTTTGATTTGATCTTTCTATAACTGCCTGTCCTGTAGCATTGTGTGGCATACCTGTTATATATATAATATATATTATATATATATTAAAAAACTTTCATTTTCCTAGAGACATATGCTGAAGTATGGTCTGTCTTTATTGATGGCCATAACTTCTAACAAATATGTAACTATCAAATCAGCCTTTTCTGAACTCCAAACAATTGCCCATTGAAAATCTGACTAGGTATCAGTGGTGTAGTGTAGATATTTCAATTTTTCAAATCCTACAAAATGGAACCATCTATCTGCGAGATTTCATTCCTTTGAGTGCCCTTTGGGTTACTTCTTTCAGGTAGTTGTGTTTGATTGTATAAAGAACAAGTAGGACATTTTCTTATAATTTTCTTGGCTTGTTACCACATGATGGAAAAGTCTTTTTTATAAAACCTTTGCTGTTGACACAATGTTTTTATGAAATTCTGAGACCTCCAACACATTTCAAATGAATAATTTATCGATTTCTGCCTGAACTTGTGATAGAGGACTAGCAGACCCATATGGGATTGGATGTGTGTTATGTATATGACATGATTCCTATTCCTAATTATGTCTTGTAATTGATTAAATAATGAAGTGAATTCTGTATCATCTGGTTTAAATTTGGTGATTTTAATAAGCAAAACAACTCTTTCTGCATATTGCACATTAATAACTATGTTGAGAGGTTCCTTAAAATTCTTTAGCATCAAGGGAATGGCATATAATTCTGACTTTTGGTCAGAATCATTAGGGCTTTGATCCATTTTTCTTAAATTTTCCTATTTTTAGCCTGTCTTTCCTGATTTATTTTCATCAGTATAGAATGTAGGAGCCTCAGCTATTGGTGTGTCCCACACAGTGCTATGAAGACTATTAGTTCTCTGTAAGCATTAAGTTCACTTGCCTTTGGGATAGTTGTTGCCACTCTCTCCCAAAAACTTACTAAAAGCTCATTTCCAGGGTTCATTTTCTTCCCTTAGTTTATCAGTTTCATCTATATTAAGAGGTTCTGGAATTTCTGCTAGCTTTGTTCCTGCTAATTGACAGTCTCAATTTTCCTTTTAGAATTAACTCAGAGACCTTTTCCACACAAGTTTTTAGTTTTTCACTCAGTTTGGTGGCAAAAAAAAAATCATTCAAAGATAATATGTTCCCTCTGCTTTAAAATTCCTGTAGGGGGATATTGAAGAGCAATAAGACCAGAATGCCCTTAAGATTCAGATCTACATGATTCACATGTTCCTTCTGTAATTTCTCTTCAAACAACGTCAATTCTCTCTCAGCTTCAGCTGTTAATTTCCTGGGACTATTTAGGTCCTTGTCACCATCTAAGGTCTTGTTTAAAATGATCAGGTCATCAGGACCTATCCCAATAGAGGGCTGTAGGTGGGAAATATCCCCAGCAGTCTTTGGAAGTCATCAAGAGTCTGCAGTCGATCTCTCCTAATTTTCACCTTTTGGGGTCTAATTTTTTTGTAAACCTATTTTATAGCCTTTATAATTAAGAAAATTTCCTCATTGTATTTTTCCAGGAGCAATTTGTAATCACCAACAAGGCAATTTTTTTTACTTCTTCAAACATTCTTTCTAAAGTATCTACATTTGATTTAGATATCAAATTATCATCCATGTAATAGTAAATTATAGATTCAGAAAGAGCCATTCCAATGGCTGACTTACAACTGTCTTACCAAATCTACCCACAATGTTGATGAAAACGAGAGACTTACTATTGCTGCATAGAACAGTAAAAGCCTGACTGGATTTCAAGGCAGCTACCTAGTTAGTTTATCAGGAGTCTGAGAAAGGAGTTCAGGGAGAACTCACAAACTTGTGTTGGGATCTGCCTAAAGGCTACAATAGAAAAATCCAAAACTCGCTCAGAGGCTTGCGGAAAAAGAAAAGAAAGCCCAGCTGGCTGAGGCTGGTGCTCCATATTAGATCCAGTGGGAGCTCCACATGCAGACCTGGCAGGAGCCCCAAAGCCCCAAGTGCAGGCCCAACCTATGCTGGTGACTTTTTCGTGAATCCGTACCAAATGCAACATGAATAATAAAAATCCAGAGACAGATATTGGGATTCAAGCTGAAGATCAGAAAAGCAAAAGAGCCAAGACACTAGAGAGATCTTACCTCTACCGTGGTGACTGTAGACGGATCCCTGGCCTCTGTCTCCTCTTGTTTTATATTTCCCTTTAGTGCTTGGATTAAAGGCATGTGACTCCCTAGTACTGGGATTAAAGGTGTAGGTCACTACCACCTGGATCTGCTTCTGTATTGATCTTTGTAGTCGAGTGTGGCCTCGAACTCATATAGATACTTTAGCCTGCCCCTGTCTTCCAAATCCTGATATTAAAGGTGTGTGACACCCCTGCCTGCCACTAGTGGGTTAGTTTTACCCTCTGATCTTCACACAAGCTTAATTTATTAAAACAAATAAAATATCACTTACACAGGACAGGTGGGTAATCCAACAACAGCTGTCTATGCCCTGGGGAACTGACAATCTGATACTGTTTCGTCCACAAGGCTGGTTGTAAACTCATCAGCAGTCCTAGTCCAGCTCTAGAAATCTGAGGATTCTGGAGAGCCGCCAATCTGAAGTCCATTTAAAGCTAAAGGTGGGTCCTTATGCCACCAAAGAATGATAGAAGCAGTGGTATCGACAGCAGTAGCAGCAGTAACATAGATTCAGTAGACAGAAAGAGATGAGGGCAAGCAAGCAAAAGGCAAAATCAGTTCCTTCTGCCTCTTTGTATCTGGGCTGCTTCAAAATGGGATGCTCAAGAAAATCCCTCAAAGTGATGCCAGGAAGCTAACCTTATAAGTGTGTCCAGAAACTTGTCTTCCAGATGGTGCTGTATTATCTCATGTTAACAGTTAATATTAACTATCATATAAAATCACGGGTGGAAGATCACTTTAGCGAACTGATTATCTCATACTAAATGGACATCATTTTAATTTGTTTAATTGAATTTGTGTATCTCTGCTGATTAGTTTATTTTTTTGTTGACCAATTTCATCAAAGGCTTAATTTAAGCCTCCCTCTGCCTAAATTGGGCAATTTATATGAGCTTCACAAATCCGTGAAGTTAAATTATATTAAGACTTTCTTAATATAATTTTAACTAAGCCAAAGATATTACCTACAGACAAATAGATGTAATATACAAAGAAATAAAATCTCACAAAAATATACTTTTTCTTATTTCTATTTTTATAGTTCTTTTGGGCAAGATGATGTCTTGATTTTCCAAGTCTCATATAGAATGTGTGTTTGTAGATGTACTAGAAAAATGTGATTTTTAGATAAAGTTATATCTAATGTAAACATTTTATATTAACTTGATCTTCCAATTAATCATTTATTGTCTTTACTGGAAATTGGGAAATGAGAGTTCCCCTCTCAGAGGAGAATATGTCTTGTGATTTTTGCACATTTATATTCCATGACCCAGTTAGGCTAAGATGTATTCCTGTATATGTGTCTTGTCCAGGAAATGAGTAATTTTTATTTGATCTCTATATAGAGAATTAGTCAGATATTGGCAAAGTGACAGTACATCATCCCAATTCAGACGAAAGAAAAGATCTAAGTGCGTCACATAAACAGAATTTCTGAGGTAGAGGGTCAGATGAAAAAAAAATTACATGCTTGTACAATTTACTTGTAGTAATTCCTCAGTTTTAAAATATTGATCTATAAAAGCTTTGATTGAGATGGGCATAGTGGTACATGGCTGCAGTCTCAACACTTGGGAAGGAAGGACGAGAGAACCAAAATCTTATGACCACTCAATTATGCAGTGAGTTTAAGGCCAGCCAAGGCTATGGGGGACCCTCTCTCAGGATGTATGCCCCCAAGAAAAATTCATTGAAGCCCAGTTATATCTCTAGCTCTGTTGCATTAATTATTTTTGGAGTGATATGAATGAACATCCACTCCCTCAAGAGAACAACTTATCTACTGTTCAACTTGGTAAGCTGAAATATTTATCAGACTTCCTTACAGTGGGTAAAGAAATACAACTTACAGATGTGAGACTCCACAGCAGCTGCACCACCACAAAGTCCCACTCTGTCATGGATGATGACATGTGGCCTGCTTACATCTACTTCCTGTGCGCTTGTATGACAGGTATGTGCCACCTCTTTTGCTGTGGGGAAGTTAGAAAGTCTTTGTTTGCATAGAAACCTGTCCAATCAATGTGCTGTAGCTACTCAGAAAGTTCATTCTTTCTTATTCTTGGTGTCTACTGGCCTTAGCCAGTTTGGGATGCTCTAACAAAGTACCACAGACTGTTCTGCTTATGAAGAACCTAAAGTTATTCCATATAGTTCTTGAGACAAATTCCATTGTGGTATAGCTTGAGCAGGCAGATTTTTCCAGGGTGAAAGTTTCCCATGGTATCTTCTTGTGTGAGAAAAGACTAAGAGGTTTCTGGAGGCTTTTTATGAGTATTAATCCCATTCACCGCATCTCCACTCTTGTGATAGAATCATCTTATGAAGATGCTTCTTCCTAGTACTATCAAATTGTAGATTAAGGCATCCACACATGAACCTAGGCACTGGGGGAAAATATACAAGCGTTCACTATGAATCATTGTCCCATCTTCCAGGGCATGGGCAAGTACCTTGGTTGTGTTCTATCTTTGGAGAGAAGAGCAGAGTCTTGGAGAAAACAAGAAAAAAAGTGATCAAAGAAGTATAACCAAGAGTGGAAAGAAAAATAGATGTTAGATGTAGTATTAGTTAAATGTACAGTGCTTCTCTTGTATAAAATATGCTCTTATAATAATTAAAAGTATAATCAAGTAATACATTATAGTACTAATTCTAAATATAAATGAATTCAAGGAAAGAAAGAAAATAGGGCAAGGTGAAGTTGTCAGAAAGACTTAGAACGCTAATGGTATCATTTTAAGGAATGAGGGGGTAAATGCATTGGCTACATTTCACCCTTCCATTTCTTCAAAAGAAGGAGTCAGGGTAAAGTTAAAGGTATCCATCAATAACTTTAGCCTGGTTAGGGTGATGACACATGTCTTTCTATTTTAAATGGAGTCATTCTATCTCTAGAAGTAACTTCCTGCAGAAGGAAGTGGGTATTTCCAGAATTATTTCAAATGACACTTAATCCTTCACTCGTCTTTACAGCACAACTCTCTGCTAGAATCTTCCACTGACAGAAATAATAACATCAAAGGCAAAAGAAATCTGGGCAGATTCTTGGGAACCATCAGACCTGAACCCACAGTGTGGTTTTAACTTTTCATTGTTTAGCAAATGTGCATTGTTTTCTGTCTCTGGAAGCTAATAGCATATTGGATCTTCATGTATTTATTGTCCAGTCCTTTCTTTTTCTGAAAGCTACCTCGTCATAAGCTATTCTCTTGGTCATAAAGGGAATTCCTGGCAGTCTGTTCCTACATGATTTTGCATACTGGCTGCACTTGACTCAGTCACTGACTGTCAGTTGGCAGTGTCTTTCCTGGGGATTTTAAGTTCCAGTTCAAAGACTCTGCAAGAAGAGTAATGAGAAACCAAACAAAGACTCCTTGTTTGGGGTTCAAGTTCATCCAGAGATCCAAATTTACTTTCATTGTGCTGGCTCTCGTGACATATTTAAGTTATTAAAATAACAAGATCGTTTTTCTCTTTTGCTACCTGGAACTTTTATCGCCTGCTGCCAAAAACCTAACATGGATGATATGTCTCAGCAGACGTTGAGACTTACACTGTTCTGATCAATAGGAACTTTAAGAGAATAATGTATGAGTTTCATAATTTCAGTAACAATACTCCTTGGCAGAGCAGTGACTACCTTAGACCAGTGTCTAATCTTGACCTATCTGCCTGACCACACCATCCAGAACAATGGTTCTCTTCTGTCTGTGAACTTGGATTCATTATTTTGATCAGAACTTAAAGTTCAGGCTTGTAGGATCTGAGAGATAGCTCAAATGGTTAAGAACAGGTTATAAATCAGGTTCAGTTTCTAGCACTAACACATTGGCCCACAAGCATCCATAACTCTAAACACAGGGGATCCAGCACCTACTTCTGACCTCTGCAGTGGTATACAGGTGATGGACACACCTACACGCAGGCAAAACACTCACGTGTATAAAGCACAGAATAAACAGATCTTTGAAAAGAGAGATGAATGTGGTCTGAAAGTCATGCCTCTAGACCCACTGTTCCTCTTGCTCTCAGACATAGAAAGAACCTGCCTTGTTTGCCTTGTAACGATTCGTAACATTGATTTCTTGTCTTCTAGAATCATGTGTGTTAATTTCTTTAAAAAACTAAATACATTTTCCTGTCTCTCTGAATTTGCACTTTAGTCCCAGGCACATGAATGGATAAAGTAATGAAAATCATAGACAGAGAGATATTGCCAAGTGGTTTTTGTCTCATTGAAAACCCTAATAGTACTATATACTCTAGTTGATGATGGGTATTGGCTCCCTTTATTCTGACTGTCTTTTCCCTTTCTGTGTAGCTTGCTGTCTACACGTGCACCAAGGGAGATACAAACCATTCATGGTTGTACAAAGATGTGGCTCTGTGCCCACAGTTAATTTTCTCACTTGACACAGCATGCATTTGGGTTAAATGATTCCATTTTGATTTTATGTGTGTACATATTCATACATACACAACAATAAATATACACACACATATGCTCACACTCATGCACACATTTTTAAAGATCAAACCAACTTACATAAAAATGACAGGCAACAAAGGAATGGTAAGAGCAATAGAAACAGTCTTTCCCAAGAAAGACACACCAACTGGTTATCCAATATCAAATAATCAGCTCAGGAAACATATAAAAAAGTAATCTAAGTACAGATCAACACGTTGTACTTATGCATGTATGAATAACTATATAGATATAGAAAGATGTAGATTTGTGTGTGTGTGAATGTATGTGTGTGTCTATGTATGCATGTAATAACAATAGGAGAAGAGGCCATAAATTTTGAAAACTAACAAGCATGGATATATAGAGGATTTGGAGTTAGGAAAGGAGAAGGAGAAATGCTGTAATTATATTATAATCTCAAAAGCAAAATAAATAATAAAACTTTATCTTCTGTACACAAATAAACAATGTAATATTGCTTGGTTGTCCTAGGCACTGACAAAAGTAACCTCGCTTATAAGGTCAAGTCATCACAGTTAATAATATAAAGGTCAGATTTTTAAACTGAAGAAGACTACTCAGGTTAATATTGGTAGGGACTTAGTGGTTTTACTTGCTGCCTACTTTTAGCACTTTGTTTATAAAGGATAGCTTCGTCATCCTGTTTCCTTTCACTCTACCTGTTACCAAGTTCATAGCATTAATTTAAGTTTTGCTTAAAGCTATATTAAATACTTTTATTATCCAATCAGAGATTCAGTTTTAATATTGATATTTTCACGTACAAATATTGGTTAATAAATTTACATATAAATGATACTGACCTCTTTATCTGTGAATTTCCAGGGACTCTTCACCAACTTGCTTTGGCCTTCTGGCTTTGTTTATAGTGTTTGGGTATAGGTAGCTTCAGTTTTCAACTAGAGACTCCATCCATATTTCAGAACCATAATGCCCTGTCAGTTTTCCTCAGTGTGAATGTGTTCTGTACACCTTATGTTTGACTTCACATTTATAAACAGGAAATCAAACATTTTCTTAAAACTTATTTCCTTTAAAGGTTTACTAAACTTATTCTTTTTCTTTCCAATGATTCCGTCTAAACTGGGATTGTTTTAAATTAAAATATAATTACATTGCTTCTCTCCCTCCTCCCTCCAAACTTGTCCATGTTCCTGCACAGCTCTGCCCAATCCTTCTCATATTAATGGTTTCTTTCTCTTTAATTATTATTATTTTCATATTTTTATATACATATAGCAGCAGAAATGTAGGAATACAATTTCATAATTCTATCTGCATAGTTTTGCTTATATGTATATGATTTTAACAAAGGTTACTTGATATTGGATAACCATTTAGGTGCCTTACGTTTGAGAAACACTAATTGTCCCTCTTTCCACAGTTATCAGTTTAATCTCTATATGAGCCCAGGTGAGTTGGGTTCTGTGGGTTGTCTTGTAGTGCCTTGGTGCTACTGGTTGCTAAAATTCTTCCTCCCCCTCTTCCTCAGGATTCCCTGAGCTCAGGGTGATATTTGTCTATGGATCTTTGCATCTGTTTTCATTGGTTCCTGAGTAAAACCTCTCTGATCACAGTTGGGCTAGGCAAAAATCCGAGTGCAGCAGAATACAAAGCAGGAATCATTTTATTGACTTTTTCCATTTTGCTAGTCATATTTGCTTCTATTCTATCTCTCTGAGGCCTTGGCCCGCAGGGATGAGCTCCTTCTCAAGGTATGGGACCCATGTGGGTCACACCCACAATTTCTGTGTCGTCTTTCCACAGCATATTTTGTAGGCAGGAGAAACTGTAGGTCGAAGGTTTTGTGGATGAGTTGATGTCTCAATCTCTCCAGTGGAAGTCTTGCTTCGTCTCCAGAGATGATCAGATCAGTATCCATATCCAACAGTACAAGGGGTCTTAGCTAGGGTCACCCTAATAAATTTTAGAAGGTTTCCATCATATTAGGTTTCTAGTTCATCCCAGAAATTTCCCCCAGATTTCAGTTGTCTCTCTCAGTACTCCTCTCTCTGTCTACCATACCCCAACCTGATCCTTCCTGTTCCCATGTCCACCCCAACCAGACACCCTCCAACATTGATATCTATTTTATTTCTCCTTCACAATGAGATTCATGTGTCCCCTTTTCCATAAGCCGTCCTTGCTACTTAGCTTCTCTGGGTCTGTGGATTGTAATATGGTTATCTTTTAAGTCTAATATCCACTTATAAGTGAGTACATACCATGTTTGTCTTCCTAGATCTAGGTTACCTCACTCAGGATCTTCTTTTCTCGTTCCATCCATTTGTCTGTTGATTTCATGATGTCATTAATTTTAACAGCTGTGTAATACTCCATTGTGTAAATGAACCACAATTTCTTTATCAATTTTTCAGTTAAGGGACATCTGGGTTATTCCCAGGCTCTGGTTTTTATACATAATTTTGCTATGTACACAGTTGAGTGAATGTCTTTGAAGCATGGTGGAGCATACTTCAATGCAGTTTTGATTACTATTGCTCTGTAGCAGAACATGAAACCAGGGATGGTGTTATCTCCAGAGGTTCTTTTATTATACACAATTGCTTTAGATATCCTGGGTTTTTTGTTTTTCCATTTGAATTTTAGTATTGTTCTTTCAAGGTCTATAAAGAATTGTGTATGAAGTTTTGATAGGAATTGAGTTGTATCTGTAGATTACTTTTAGTAAGACTGCCATTCTTTTTACATTAATCTTACTGATCCATGAGCATGTGAGATATTTGCATCTTCTGATATTTTCTACAATTTCTTTCTTCAAATACTTGAAATTCCTGTAATGCAGGTTTTTTACTTGTTTGGTTAAAGTTATCCCAAGATATTTTATATTATTTTTGTCTATTGATAAGGATGTTATTTCTCTGATTTGTTCTCAGTCTGTTTATCTTTTGTGTATAGGAGGACTACTGATTTTTTTGAGTTAATTTTATGTCCAGACATTTTACTGTAAGAACTCATCAGCTATAGAAGTTCCCTGGGAGAATTTTTGTATAATGTAAGTATCACTTATGTATACTATCATTATATCATCTGCAAATAGCAATAGTAATGCTTTGATATCTTTCTTTCTAATTTCTATCCCCTAGGTCTCCTTTAGTTGTTTTATTGCTTTTGCTAAAATTTCATGTACTAAATTAAGTAAATATGTAAAGAGTGGACAGCCTTGTCTTATTCCTGAGTTTAGTGGAATTACTTTAAGTTTCCCTCTATTTAATTTGATGGGGGCTATAGGCTTGCTGTACATTGCCTCGATCATGGTCAGGTATATAACCTTTGATACTTGATCTCTCCAAGATTTTTATTAAGAAGGGGTACTGGATCTGGTTTTGAGTATTTTATAGAGTATTTTTGCACCAGTGTTCATGAGAATTAGAGAATTGGTCTCTAATTCTTGTTCTTTCTTGTTGTTTTTTTTTTTTGTGTGTGTGTGTCTACTTTTTTTGGTATGTTGTGGGGTTTAGGTATCAGGGTAACTGTGGTCTCATAGGAAGAATTTGGCAATGTTCCTTATGTTTCCGTGTAGAATAATTTCAGGAGTATTGGTATTACCTATTCTTTGAAAGTGGTAGAAATCTGTGTTGAACCATATGGACTTGGCCATTGTTTGGTTGGGAAACTTTTAGTGACTGCTTTCATTTTTTAGGAGTAATAGATCTATTTAAATTGTTAATTTAATCATGATTTAACTTTAATAAGTGGTATCTATCAAGAAAATTGCCCATTTCTTTTAGATTTTCCAATTTTTTTGGAGTACAGGTTTTTGAAGTATAAACAAATAATTATTTGGACTTCTTCAGTGTGTGTTCTTATGTTCTCTTTTTGTTTCTGATTTCTTTTTTAAAAAAATTAAATATTCTTACCTTGTCTTTTAGTTAGTTTGGAGAAGGGCTTGTCTATCTTGTTGATTTTTCTCAAAGAACTCCCATTTTTAAAATTGGTTATTTGTATTGTTCTCTTTGTTCCTACTTTTTCTTTTTAAACAATCTTATTTTGAATATCAACCACAGTTCCCGCTCCCTCCCCGCATCCCGATCCCCCTACCAAGGTCACCCTTTATGGGGAATGGCACAAGGGGGGTTCATTTGAGCGTTGTTCAGTTTCCATGAGTTTGTGGGGTTTCTGCAATTAGTGTTGTTGTTGAATTCTTACTGTAAGCCATGATGATCTGATAAGATACAGGGGGTTACTGCAATTGTTTTTCCTTTTAATCTGTTGAAGTTTGCCTTGTTACCAGTTCTGTGGTTGATGTTAGAGAAGGTTCTATGAGGTACTGAGAAGAATATATGTTCTTTTGTGTTTATGTAGAATGTTCTATAGATGTCTATTAAACTTATTTGAGTCATAATTTCTCTTAGTTCTTTATTTTCTCTGTTAAGTTTCTGTCTGGCAGTCCTGTCCAGTGATGAGAGTGGTGTTTTGAAGTATCCCACCATTAGTATGTGGGGTTAAATGTGTGATTTATGCTTTAGTAATGTTTCTTTTGCAAATGTGGGTGCCCTTGTATTTGGGGGCATAGATGTCCATTATTGAGACTTCATCTTGTTGGATTTTCCCTGTGATGAATATGAAATGTCCTTCTTTATATCTTTTGATTAATTTTAGTTTGAAGTCTATTTTATTAGATAATAAGATAGCTACACCAGCTTGTTTCTTAGGTCCATTTGATTAGACAATTTTTTCCTAACCCTTTACTCTGAGATAATGTCTGTCTTTGAGTTGAGATGTATTTCTTGTATGCAGCAGGAAAGATCCCATTTTCTCATCCATTCTGTTTGCCTGTGTCTTTTTATAGGTGGTTTGAGGCCATTGCTACTAAGAGATATTAATGACCAGTGGTTGTTAATTCCTGTTATTTTTGGTTTTGTTTGTGATGGTATTGTGTGTGTGTTCCCCATCTTTGGATTACCTATTTGTCTGTGTTTTTGTGTGTGTCGCTAACTTCCATGGGATAGAGTTTTCCTTTTAGTACTTTCTGTATGGCTAGATTTGTGGATCGATATTGATTAGATGTGATTTTGTCATGGAATATCTTGTTTTCTCCATCTATGGTGAGTGAAAACTTTGCTGGGTATAGTAGTCTGGGCTGGTATCTGCGGTCTCATAGTGTCTGCAGAATACTATCCAGAACTTTCTGATTTTCAAAGTGTCCATTGAGAAGTCAGGTACAATTCTGATAGGTCTGTTTTTCTATCTTACTTGGCATTTTTCCTTTGTGGTTTTCAATATTTTTTTCTTTTTTCCTTTCTTTTTTCCTTTCTCTCTTCCTTCCTTCCTTCCTTTCTTTCTTTCTTTCTTTCTTTCTTTCTTTCTTTCTTCTGTATGTTTTGTGTTTTGATTATTATGTGGCAAGGGGACATTTTTTTGGTTCAGTTTATTTGGTATTCTGTAAGCTTCTTGTACTTTCAATAGACATGTTCTTTTGTATGTTGGAAAAGTTTTCTTCTATGATTGTGCTGAATGTATATTTGTAATTTGAGCTGGTGACTTCTCCTTATTCTATCCCTATTATTCTTAGATTTGATCTTTACATGGCGTCCCAGATTTTCTGAATATTTTGTGATAAGAATTTGTTAGATTTAACATTTTCTTTGACTGATGAATCTATTTACTCTATCATATCTTCAACACCTGAGATTCTTTCTTCCATCTTTTGTAATCTGAAGCTCATGCTTGAATCTGCAGTTTCTAATCATTTACCCAGATTTTCCATTTCTAGAATTCCCTTGGTTTATGTTTTCATTATTTTCTCTATTTCAGTTTTCAAGTCTTGAACTGTTCCCTTCACCTGTTTGATTGCTTTTTCTTGGATTTCTTTGCTCTCTTTAAGGAATTTGCTCATTTCTTTCAAATATTGTTTGTCTTTTCCTCCACTTTTTAAGGGCATTTTTCATTTTCTCTTTAAGGGCCTCTATCATCTTCATAAAGTTATTTTTAAGGTTGTTTACTTCTGCTTTGTCTACATTGTACATTGGGATGTTCAGGCCTTGCCAATGTAGAACCACTAATTTCTGATGGCGCCATATTGGTCTTTATGTTGTTGAATGTGTTCTTACACCGGCATCTACTCATCTCTTCCTTCAGTGGCTACAGGTGGGGCCTATGACTTAGGTGGCTGCCCTTGCTCCAGGTACAGGTAAGTCCGTGCCTCTGGTGGTCACTGATGTGGCTCTGGGACTCCTTCAGGTGGATGGGACCAAGTCTGTGATGGTCTCAGATGCTGTGGGGGGCTTTGGGAGTGTATGTGAAAAGGCTGCTCCCAGGTCTCTGGGGTTTTGGTGGGTAGGGGTGGTGTGAGGGATGTTCCACCAGGAGCCAGGGCCTAGCGAGTACAGCCCTCCATTTGGGGACTCAGACATTTACCTCTCTAGATATAGGTGGGGCCAAGACTCCCATGATTGCAGATGCTGTTGGAGATGGGGCAGGCTGCTCCCAGGTCTCTGGGGCTTGGGTGGGTGGCACACAGGATGTGCCTTCAGGGCTAGGACCTAGAGAGTAGGGCCCTCAGCAGGGAATCCAGACACTCACCTCTCCAGGTTTGGGCATGGCCAAGGCTCTGGTGGTTACAGATGCCATGGTGGGGAGGTAAGGGGGATGTAGGGAGTCTGCTCCCATGTCTCTGGAGCTTTGGTGGGTAGGGTGGAATGTGCAATATGCCCCCTGGGGGCTATGGACTAGAAAGTAGGATCCTCCAGAAGGGAACCTAAACACTCACTTCTCTAGGTGTGGGCATGGCCAAGGCTCCAGGGGTCATAAATACCGTGGGCCCTGGTTGGGGGTGTGGGGAGGCTACTCCCAGGTCTCTAGGGTATCAGTGGGTGGGGATGGGGTGTGGGATGTGCCTCAAGGGGTAAGGATCTAGAGAGTAGGGCCCTCCAACCAGGGACCAAGAAACTCACTTCTCCAGGTGGAGTTGTTTCTATTTTATTGATTTCAACTCTGAGTTTGATTATGCCTTCTCTTCCTGGGTGAGTTTGCTTATTTTTGCTCTAAGGCTTTCAGGTCTGCGGTTAAGCTGCTAGTGTGAGATCTCTCCAAATTCTTTATGTAGGCACCTGGTGCTATGAACTTTCCTCTTAACACTGTTTTCATCGTATTCCATAAGTTTGAGTATGTTGCTAATTCATTTTTTTTGAATTCTAGGAAGTCTTTAATTTCTTTATTTCTTCATTGAGCCAGAGATAACTCAGTGGAGAGTTCAATTTTTATGAGCTTCTAAGCATTCTGTTGTTTCTGTTGTTGTTGAAATCCAGCTTTAATCCATGGCGGTCTGATAGGATACAGGGGCGTTATTTCAATTTTCTTGTATCTATTGAGACTTGCTTTGTGACCAAACATAAGGTCATTTTTGAAGAATGTTCCATGAGGTGCTAAGAGGAAAGTGTTTTGTGTTTGCGTGAAATGTTCCATAGACATATGTTAGGGCCATTTGAGTCATAACATCTGTTAGCTCCTTCATTTCTCCATTTAGTTTCTGTCTGCATTATTACATAACTCAGGGACTCCATTTTCTGATCCAATCTATTTGGTATTGTGTAAGCTTCTTGTACCTTTATAGGCATGTGCTTCTTTAGGTTAGAGAATCTTTTTCTATTGTTTTGTTAAATATATTTCTGTGTTTTTGAGTTTGTATTCTTTTATTCTTCTATTCTTATTATTCTTCTCTGTATTTAAGCCAGTTGCGGCATGCTTTAATGGTCTCTGTTAGTGGAAAAAAATAAAGCTTCTTGGACGAGAGGTGAGAGCTACACTTATCGGTGGTTAGAAGATTAGGTATTTAGAATGCAGTTGGGAATTAAACTTTACGGAAGTGGCAGTAGTAGGTTATCCTATGTTCCATGAACTCATTCGCCACAGGCAGTTGGCCAGGGTTGCAGAATCAGGCATGATTTTCTTCCAGTCCACTCAGCATTCGATCCTATTAAACAACTGTTGTTTGTGGTCAAGATATAAGTTCTTTCATTCCACCTCTAGGGAGTTATCTGGCAATGCTGGCAATTGGTTCACAGCTGTCGCAGCTGGGGTGGACTGTTGACAACTCTCTGCCCTTGTCAGATTGCACAACGCCTTCTCGCACTGTGAGAGCGAGTCACTGAGGGGCAGGGGGAGCTTTCAGTCCCATTCGTCAACATGGCTGTCAAAACAAGACCTGAACAAGTCTAACACCAAGTGACGTCATAATGTGGATGAGAGGAAACTTCACAGGGCCACATCCCCAAAGAAGCTAGAGACTGCTGAGAGGAGAAGCAGTCTTCCCCAGAGATGAGCCACTAGTTACCCAACACCAAGTGGCCAACACCCAGAAAGCATACATAAAAGCAAAGCTAAATAGACTCAGTAGGCTGTATTTAAATATTTATTATTTTATATAGATAAGGAAAGCCAAACAGAATAACGGGGCACATAGGAGGTGTTGAATGGAGAAAAGGGAGGGGGAAGTCATGTAATATTTAATTTAAAATATTAAAAATCTTAAATTGGTTATAATGAATTCCTGTAAAATTAAAACTTAGACTATTAAACATCTCAACATAACCTAAACAATGACATTTAGTTATACAACCCCCAGGACCAACAGAGGAACTGGCGTACAATCCTACCCCAAACTGTGGAGTTGCTGGGAAAGAGAAAGAAGGCTTTCTCTGTAGTACATCTCCTCATAAGTTGATCACTCGTCAGTGGAAAAAAAAAAATCTAAGAAAATTTAGTCAACACAAATTGAACTTGAAGAATTTTTTTTAAAAGACACTAACTTGGGTGAGTATGGAGGGTTTTAAATTGGAAAGGAATTGGAAAATGAATATGGCCAAAACACATTGCACAAAACTCTCAAAGAACTAATCAAAATAAAATAAAAACAAACAGCAGACTTTTATTGTCTCAAAAATATTTTTGATTTTGGTTTTGTTTTAAAGAATTAATTTTAAGTGTGTGTGTGTAAGAGAGAGTGTGTGTGAGAGAGAAAGAGAGTGTGTGTGTATGTGTGTGTGTGTAAGTGTGTGTGTGTGTTTGTATGTGTGAGTGTGTTGTATGTGTGAGTGTGTGTGTGTGTGTCTATGTTTGGGTTTGTTTACAGTGGTGCAGGTGCACATGGAGGCAAAGGCATTGTAACTTCTTGGAACTGGATTTACAAACAATTGTGAGTTATGTGATATGGGTATTTTTGAAGAGTCTTTTTAACTATGCAGAGATATCTGTTTCACTACATTAATATGTGTTGTATTCATTTATGTTGCAGAATATTTGTTTGTCTATATAAAGATGTGTCATATTTGTTCAATTATGTAAAGACGTGTTACCATTCTACCTTGCCTGCCTAAGACACTAGATTGGTCTAATTAAATGCTGAAGGGACAATTAGTGAGGAAGGAAGTATAGGCAGAACTTGAGGATAGGGAGAATAAGTAGGAGGAGAATTTAGGCTGGAGAAAGAAAAAGAAGAAAGAAAAGAAGATGCCAGGGTCTAGGCATCTAGTCATGGAGGAAGCAGGAAAATAGGGCATGCAGAATGAAAGAAAGGAAAAAAGCCACAGTGGAAAACTTAGATGAATACAAATAGGTAAAATTAAGTTAGATGAGCCAGTGGGACAAGGCTGAGCTAAGGCCGAGCATTCATAATTAATAATATGTCTCTTCGTGTCTTTATTTGGGAGTAGGTTGGCTGTCCAAAGAACAAACCAACCACAGGTATTAGGAAGCAAACACACATCCTCTGTATAAGCAGTACTTATTCTGAATTAGTGAGCTGTCTCTCCAGTCCAAAACAGGACATTCAATTAGAATGCCTAATAAGAATCGCTCATTTCCCAAGTAATTCTGACATGGCAAAATATGAACGTCTCCAATCACTTATGCCTTTTCTGTTTTACTTTTTCTTGAGTCTTATACTGCTGAGAGTTCACTGGAGTCCTCAATAGATTAGCTGCCATGGTAAAAAAAAAAATCCAAGAAAATTTGTGCTAGTATATTACATAATTGCTGATTAATTTTTTATTAGCAATTTAATAAATTGGCTCAATTCCAAAGCCAATAGAAGGTGTTGGGGATTTTGAAGGATGGCGCGCCTGATTCAGAAAATGTAGCCAATTCTCTGAATAGCATTAAAGGTCAATGTCACAGCTGTGCTTTTGATGAGGGGCCATAAGAGGTGCCAAGAACAATGTAGTGTCTGATGGGCACCAGGTCCAACTGTGCTGGCAGTTATAACAACGGGATTTTGAACAGATTCAGAAGAAGAACCTACTGGGTCCTACTGTGGACCCATGGTTGGCTATTGGAAAGCTTAAGAAAATGGAAGAAAGCGATTGGAATTTGAGACTAATATAGACATCCTACAGAGCACAGGATTGTGATGGGGAAAGGACAGAGGATGTTCCCTGGGGGCAACAGTCTCTTCAAAAGCACTAAATGAATTTAAATCTTTGAGGCTGGGGAATATCAAAAGAGGATGTTTTTGACAGCACTATTGAAATAGTGGGGAAATTCACACAAACCCCACTTTTTCTTGGCAAGGTAACACCTAAATCATATTTAGTAAGATCTACAATTCATCTTGGGATCTTATTAGCCAGAAGAAAGATGGTAAAATTTTTCCTTCGAAGTGGTTGTTTGGAAAATAAATATATGACATGTTGTTTAAGCCAAGAGAGCAATTCAGCAGCCTCCCCATGTCTATGGATGCTTCCTGCCTATGAATAGCTATGTTCTGCACTTTTTATTCATCATTGTTTTAAAAATGGCAATGTTTGGTTATGCATGCCTTTATATATCTTTAAAAACCACATTGCAAGTTTCAGCTTATGTAATATTAAATATAGTAAAAACAGTATCATGCTCTATAGTTTCCATTACTGCTTGAATTGTTTTCTGTATGTGTGTGTATGTGTGTATATTAGTGTGTGTGTGTGTGTGTGTGTGTGTGTGTGTGTGTGTGTGTGTGTGTGTGAGAGAGAGAGAGAGAGAGAGAGAGAGAGAGAGAGAGAGAGAGCAGAGGATATTTGGGTGCCATCTCTCAGATAACACGGAATTTTTATTTATTTATTTTAAATTTTATTATTCAAAAGTTTTTTCCAGGTGTAAGATGGTATCTCAAAGTGGTTTTGATTTGCATTTCCCTGATTGCTAAGGAGGTTGAGCATGACCTTAAGTGTCTTCTGGCCATTCGAAGTTCATCTGTTGTGAATTCTCTGTTCAGTTCAGTACCCCATTTTTTAATTGGGTTAATTAGAGTTTTAGTGTCTAGTTTCTTGAGTTCTTTGTATATTTTGGAGATCAGACCTTTGTCTGATGAGGGGTTGGTGAAGATCTTCTCCCAGTCAGAAGGCAGCCTTTTTGTCTTACTGACAGTGTCCTTTGCTTTACAGAAGCTTCTCAGTTTCAGTAGATCCCATTTTTTCATTGTTTCTCTGATTGTCTGTGCTACTGGGGCCCTACTTAGGAAGAGGCCTCCTGTGCCTGTATCTTGTAGACTACTTCCCACTTTCTCTTCTATCAGGTTAAAAGTGGACAGATTAATGTTGATGTCTTTAATCCATTTGGACTTGATTATTGTGCATGGTGATAGATATGGATCTACTTTCATTCTTTTACAGGTTGACATCCAGTTATGCCAGCACCATTTGTTAAAGATGCTTTCCTTCTTCCATTGTATACCTTTAGCTCCCTTGTCGAAAATTAGGTGTTCATAGGTTTGTGGGTTAATATCTGGGTCTTCTATTCGATTCCATAGGTCGACTTCTCTGTTCTTATGCCTATACCAAGCTGTTTTCAATACTGTAGCTCTGTAATAGAGTTTGAAGTCAGGGATGGTAATGCCTCCAGAAGTTCTTTTATTGTATAAGATTGTTTTGGCTATCCTGGGTTTTTTGTTTTGCCATATAAACTTGATTATTGTTCTCTCAAGGTCTGTGAAGAATTTTGATGGGATTTTGATGGGGATTGCATTGAATCTACAGATTGCTTTTGGTAGAACTGCCATTTTTACTATGTTGATCCTCCCAATCCAAGAGCAGGGGAGGTCTTTCCATTTTCTGGTATCCTCCTCAATTTCAATTTCTTTCTTCAAAGACTTAAAGTTCTTGTCAAATAGGTCTTTCACTTCCTTGGTTAGAGTAACCCCAAGATATTTTATGCTATTTGTGGCTATCATGAAAGGTGATGTTTCTCTGATTTCCCTCTCTGCTTCTTTATCCTTTGTGTATAGGAGGGCCACTGATTTTTTGGAGTTGATCTTGTATCCTGCCATGTTACTAAAGGTGTTTATCAGCTGTAGGAGTTCTTTGGTAGAGTTTTTGGGGTCACTTATGTATACTATCATATCGTCAGCAAATAACGAAAGTTTAACTTCATCCTTTCCAATACGATTCCCCTTGATCTCCTTATGTTGTCTTATTGCTATTGCTAGAACTTCAAGTACTATATTGAAGAGGTATGGAGAGAGTGGACAGCCTTGTCGCGTTCCTGATTTTAGTGGAAAGGCTTTGAGTTTCTCTCCATTCAGTTTGATGTTAGCTGTCGGCTTGCTGTATATTGCTTTTATTATATTTAGGTATGATCCTTGTATCCCCAGTCTCTCCAACACCTTTATCATAAATTGGTGTTGAATTTTGTCAAATGCTTTTTCAGCATCTAGTGAGATGATCATATGGTTTTTTTCTTTCAGTTTATTTATATGATGGATTACATTGATAGATTTGCGTATGTTGAACCAGCCCTGCATCTCTGGAATGAAGCCGACTTGATCATAATGGATAATTTTTCTAATGTGTTCTTGGATTCAGTTTGCCAGTATTTTATTGAGAATTTTCACGTCGATGTCCATGAGTGAGATTGGCCTGTAATTCTCTTTCTTGGTTGTGTCTTTGTGTGGTTTTGGTATTAGGGTAACTGTAGCTTCATAAAAGGAGTTAGGCAATGATTCTTCTGTTTCTATATTGTGGAATACGTTAAGGAGTATAGGTATTAGCTCTTCCTGGAAGTTCTGGTAGAATTCTGCATTGAAACCATCTGGTCCTGGGCTTTTTTTGGTAGGGAGATTTTTGATAACAGCTTCTAATTCTTTGCGACTAACAGGTCTATTTAGATTGTTCACCTGTTCTTGGTTAAACTTTGGTATATGGTACTTATCTAAAAAAATGTCCATTTCTTTTACATTTTCCAACTTTGTGGCATATAAACTTTCATAGTAAGATCTAATGAATTCAGATAAAGATCTCTGAATTTCCTCTGTGTCTGTGGTTATGTCCCCCTTTTCATTTCTGATCTTATTAATTTGCATGTTCTCTCTCTGCCGTTTGATTAATTTGGATAGGGGTTTGTCAATCTTGTTGATTTTCTCCAAGAACCAGCTTTTTGATTCATTGATTCTTTGGATTGTTTTCTGTGTTTCTATTTTGTTGATTTCAGTACTCAGTTTGATTATTTCCAGTCTTCTAGACCTCCTGGGTGAATCAAACACCAACGATAGCCTATGCTGGAGAGGATGTGGGGTGAGGGGAACACTCATCCATTGTTGGTGGGAATGCAAACTTGTGCAGCCACTGTGGAAATCAGTGTGGCAGTTTCTCAGGAAACTGGGAGTCAACCTCCCTCAGGACCCAGCAATTCCACTCTTGGGAATATACCCTAGAGATTCCCTAACATACTACAAAAGCATTTGTTCTACTATGTTCATAGCAGCACTATTTGTAATAGCCAGAACCTGGAAACAGCCTAGGTGCCCCTCAATAGAAGAATGGTTAAAAAAGGTGTGGAATATATACACATTAGACTTTTACTCAGCGGTAAAAAACAATGACATCTTGAATTTTGCATGCAAATGGATGGACATAGAAAACGCTTTACTGAGTGAGGTAAGCCAGACCCAAAAAGAGGAACACGGTATGTATTCACTCACAAGTGGATTCTAACCATAATTAAAGGTCTTTGAGCCTATTATTCGTGATCCTAGAGAAGCTAAATAAGAAGATGATCCTGATGAAGATTATTTAGCTATCCGCCAGGAGGTAGGAAATAGACAAGAGTCCCAGGTAACCTCGGGTGCATGGGGGGGGGAGTGGGAGGGTTGTTGGAAGGGGAGAGGGTTAAAGAGAAGGGAGTAGGGGAGGAATGGGGAAAGCTCGGTGGCCTGGGATGGGGGGGAGGGAGGAAGGATGAATATGGGATCAGGGAAGAATATATTTCAACTAAGGGAGTCATTTTAGGGTTTACAGGAGACTTGATTATATATGGGATCCCAGGTCCAAGGAGAGATCCCCAGATTGTTCTCTGGACAGAGGAGAGGGTGCCTGAACCGGCCGTGGCCCATAACCATACTGATGAATATTTTGCTTATCACCATAGATCCTTCATCTGGAGAAGGACGGCGATACAGACAGAGACCCACATTGGAGCACCGGACTGAGCCCCCCAAGGTCCAAATGAGGAGCAGAAGGAAAGAGAACGTGAGCAAGGAAGGCAAGATCAGAGGGAACCTTCATCCGACGATGGATGGCGATACAAACGGAGACCCACATTGGAGCACCGGACTGAGTCCCCAAGGTCCAAATGAGGAGCAGAAGGAGGAAGAACATGAAAAAGGAAATAAGGACTGCGAGGGATGCTATCACCCCCTGATACAAGGGGACGGATCTAATGAGAGTTTACCAAGGCCAGTTGGACTGGGACTGAACGAGGACATGATCTAACCAGATTCTCTGAATGTGGCTGGCCCGAAGTCTTTCTGAAAAGCCATTGACTATGACACTGGGACTTGTTTCCTCTGCATATGCTGGATTTTGGGGATCCAGTCTGTTTGGATACTCACCTTCCTGGACCTGGAGGGAGGGGGGAGGAACTTGAACTTCCCACAGGGCAGAAAACCCTGACTGCCTTAAGGGACGAAGAGGGAGGAGGAGAGGGAGTGGGGGGAGTGGGAAGGTGTTGGGAAGAGGGGCGTAAATGGAAACTTTTATAATTTAATGAAATTACTTTCAAAAAAAAAAGTTTTTTCCATTTTACATACTAACTACAGCTCTCCCTTCCTCGTCTTCTGTCACTGCCTCCCCCTCCTTACCCCCATCCAAGCCCCATCCACTCCTCAGAAAGTGTAGGACATCCCATGGGAAGTCTACAAAGTCTGGCATATCAAGTCTTTTTGCTCAAAGCATATACCCTTCAATATTAAACTGTAGCATTGGATCTTTTCTTTAGGTCTCCAGCCTTCAAACCTGTCCTATATATTTAGGGCTTGACGTTTCATAAAATCGAGTCAATGCCCTAAAATACATATTTTTTGTATATATGTATATAATCTACTGGTTTTATTTTTTGGAAAATACAAACACAATCACCATCATCTGCATACCAAATTGATTGTGAATATGAATAAATGATCAGCAAAGATAATCATGCAAGCCAAGAATGTCTTAAAATGTAGTTGATTGCATGGGTAATATATACAATTGCCTAATTTCTTAAATCTTCACTTTCAAACATATGCCAGTACTACAAAAACAAAAACAAAAAAAAGAAAAAACACATTTGTATAAACTTTCAACAGTTAATGAAAACATAGAGACCATGAATTTGAAATCAGGAATATTACTGGATGATTGTGAGGGAGGAAATAGAACAGGGAAATTACATGATTTTATTATAATCTCAAAAATAAAATAAATAATTAAAAACAAAACCTTTTCTCAGGAAGAATATGTCAAGATGAATTAAAGCACATTGTTTGGGATGTCTTTATCTTCATTTTCAAAGGTGAAATCCAGATTACATTATCTCACTCATGAGTGCATTAATCCTTCCTACTGTCCATTAAGTCTGGTAAAGATAAAGCTTCTTCGATCCAATTATTCATCCTTCACACTTAACTAGAAATCAGATATCTCTGGACCTTCTTTCCCCCATCACATACTATCCATTGATAAGGAACACTCATCAGACTTCAGACCAGAAAAAAAAAAGTATTCCCTATTTTCTGAAACATCTTTGACGATTTTGAAGAGATATCTAAAGAAAAATACTTTCTGCCCATACGTACATATTTTAGTCTTCTAGTCTGATCACATCTAAACTTCTCAATTTCTCTCAATTTTTTCTTTACCTTATTTCACCCCACCCCTGATTGTGTGTGTACATCACGCTCTCTCTAGAACATTCTATTCCTCCAAGTCATATAAAAATATTAGTCATCCTTTTTCAAGTCACCTGACTCCTCTCCTGCTTCCTGTTTTACTTTTGAGGATGTGTTATAGGCTATAGTCTTTCTAGTGGAAAAAAATGTTTAAAAATATGCATTTCTGTAAAAACTTCACTATTTATAAAATAAGATTTTCTAATCACTTGGTGACTTCTTTTAATCATTCTGTTCCTCTCAATAACTAGTCTGTATTTTTATGCAAGCCATGATTTCTTATATCGTGAAGTCTTACACTTCCTTGAGCCGTGTGATTTTGTACTTTAGAAAAAACTTAACTATCAGAATGGTGATTTTCTTAGTTATTTTTCTATCTCTCTGACAAGACAACATGACCAAGGTAACTTATAGAAGAAAGAGATTGGGGGGAGGGTGCACACAGTTTCTGAGGGTGCGTTCATGACCAATGTGCTAGAGATAACAGCAACAGGCAGGCAGGCGTGGAGCTGGAGCTTAGATCTTCATCAGCAAGTAGGAGGCAGAGAGCAAACACTAACAGCCTAGCTCAAAACTCACCCCTGTATACACCACTTCCAGTAAGACTACGCTGCCGATTCCATCCCCAACAGTCTCAACAGCTGGGAAACTAGTACTCAAATATCCGCGCCAGCAGAGCCCCTTCTCATTCTGTCCATCACAGTAATATTGGTCACAATTTCCCTGATTTGATTTTCAGACATGTTATTCATCTTTACTTTTAATATCACAGTTATTCATGCGCTTAATTCTTTACAGAGAAGCATCATCTATAAAATCACTCATTTTAGTTACTTTAAAACTTCTCCATAAGTGTGCTACCTAAAGTACCTGTGGACAAGATTTCTTTTTCAGCATCATGGAAAACCACACTAAATGTCATCAATCTCTGAGCATCCTCCTCTGTCAGGAGAGGAAGTGAATTGCCAGCGTATCCCCACCTGTGAAGTACTCAGAGACACGGGGCATCAAAGCCTACACAGGACATCGACTGTGCCCTAGGTCTCTGTCTGCTGGAGCTAAATTGGATGAGAACAGAGTCAACTTTTAAATTGACTGATCATTAGGATAAAAGGATTGACTTTTATTTTTATTCTTTGGAGAAGACGAATGAGCTGGAATCCCAGCCAACTTTTCCCAAATGATTGCATAACATATAGTTATCTGTGGTAATAGAGAATAGAGATTAGAAAATTCTCAGGAAATCTCTGGACTTCATTTTAGGCGTTATTTAAATGTCAGTGATAAGAAATATTTAATATAGCTTTAACTAAATTCTTTTCTTTGGAACATTAATTCTGCTTTATATCTTAGAGAAGAAGGAAAAAAGAAAACTCTCTAAAAAGCTACGTTTGGGGAAATATTAGACTCAAAAGAATTTAAACCGGTTTCTTTTCTGTAAGAGAGCTTCAAGCCTTTAGTACCCAGTGTTGCTGCCAATCTTTCTGCAGGAGGTACAATGTACAGCACTGTTCAGTGTACAGAATTAAAGAGCGCTTCATATGGAGGATTCTTAGAGAAGCAAACTATAGATCACATGCTGGAAAACGATGTACAAGTCAGAACTGGTAGGGAACAGTAATTTGATAGGATTGTATTGAATCTATCTTATCTTCCTTCATAAGCCTATCAAACCAAACAAAATGCCTGAAAGTGCAAGTAAACATATGGGTGCTCCGGAAATACGGCATTGACAGGAAATAGGAGTACATCAGCACAAGCCCTCACAGACATCTTTTAAAAACTGATACATTCCCTGAGCAACGATGCTTCCTTCGCTCCTCTGGAGTCAGGGTGCTCTCCACCAGTACCCAGTGTGCTAGCAGCCTGGGAAAACATCCAACAGAGTTATGGGTGAGCACTTCCCCGCTCAGAGTGAGGGATCACATTGATTAGTAGCTGTTTGGTGGGAGTTGGGAGACAGATGCCTTGTTCTAATTACAGTTTTAGCACCTTCTCGTCCACATTTCCTCGCTGCTGGGGCTACTGCGAAGTCCCCGCAGCTGCCTATCAGTTCAACTCCATTCTGAACACAGACGGTTATTCCTGCTTCACAGGAACTTAAAGCCGGGCTCAAGTCGCGTGATGTGATCCCAGATCTCACCAGCCTCATATAAAGCAGAAGACTTAGCAGCCCGTTATTGCCTCAGAGATGTCGAGGCAGCCACTTTAGCTTCTCATAACCCCAGTGAGCCAATGGTACACCAGGAAAATAGTGAGGAGCAGGGACAGGAACGGAGTCTTTAAGCATCTGCCCTAAGGGATCACCAGAAACTGGAGGGTGAACGAACAACAAAAGAAAGTAATTCAGGTCATGGTGAGGGCTGTTCTCTTTGTAGCGCAGTTTGGCGTACCTCTGTGTGGTTCCTTCGTTCCTTTCATGGCTCCCTTTCACTTCTTAGGAACGCTGTTGTATTTTCTAAATGTGCCTTCTTGAAAGTAATCTTTTCCTCTCTTGATATGCACTATTGGGCTTCTCTCTCACTCCCCATGACGTCTCTAATCAAATAACTGGAAGCTAAGAGAATTCAATACTCCGGTTTCTCTCATGAACCATAGGGCCCTAGTTTTATTTTCTTGAGGAAAATGTATTTGTTCAATTGGTAACTCAAATGAGTGCATCAAAACTACAGCATATCTCTTGGTTTATTCAGCTCCCTATGCTCATCTTTCAAAATAATTGATTTTTTTTAATATTTGAACTAAGCTAAATGTATTAAGCTAGACTTCTCATGGGGGAGTTCCCTCTGTGTGCTGTAATTACCATTAATGACTAAAGAAACTGCCCTGGTCTGTTGATAGGGCAGAACTTAAGTAGGCGGGGAAGACAGAACTAGATTCTGGGAGGAAGCAGGCACAGTTGGAGGGACGCTGCCAGAGTCAGACATGCCGAATCTTTGTCAGAAAGCCACTGCCATGTGGTGATACATAGATTAATGGAGATGGGGTAAATTAAGATGTGAGAGTTAGCCAATTAGAAGCTAGAGCTAATGAGCCAAGCAGTGATTAAGTTAATACAGTTCCTGTGTGGTTATTTTGGTACTGGGTGACCTGGAGTAACGGGTGGCCACTCCTCCATCAGATTTCGTTTTCAACAATTATTCACTTAAAGTCTCTTATGGATAAGTAAGTATCCTCGAGGTAAGGGACATTACAGTGGTTCTCTCGCAACCACCCTGAAGTGTATATTCTACTGAATTGTGACAATTAAGTACCCCGAATCCATACCATGGTCAAATGCAACAAGGCCATCGGGGAAACCTTAGCAAAGGAGACTTGGAGGCAGACAGATGTTTGATGTATTTTACAAATAGCAAAGAAGACAAATGGAATTGAAGCAGAACCAGCTAAGAGTAAAAGTAGAAAATCGGTTCAAAAAAAAATGAATGAGTAACAAAACACAGGTATCTTAAATCTAGTTGACCATTTGGAGTTACCTTTCTGATTTTGTTTCTTTGCTAGTAATTAGTAACTAACTCAGGGCGTTCTGTACATGAATTACATACTCTGTCACTGGGCTACACATATTCAGGACACAGCACACCTGGTGCGGGAGAATTGTCTGTATTCTGTCAATCATGTTTTAAATAAACGTTGATAGGCCAGGCAGGAGGTGTAGGCGGGAAAACCAGACAGGAAGTGGAAATGATGCAAGGAGAGCAGGAGAATTCTGGGGAGGAGGAAGCTGATTCCTCCCACTCCTGCCCAGATCACCAAAGCCACAGGATGTGAGCTGCCCCACTGAAAAAGGTACTGAACCACATGGCTAAAATAGGTCAGAAAAATGGGTTAATCAAGATGTGAGAGTTAGCTAATAAGTAGCCTGACCTAATGGGTCAATCAGCTTTATAACTTATAGAGATCTGTGTGGTTGATTTTCTCTGGGGCTTGCCGGCTGTGGGGTACCAGGCGGGGACAGAAAACACAAACAAGCAGGACCCCCTCATGTTACACACACCAAATTTTTAAAATCGAAGACAAAACCCTTTATAATGCTGTTAGATTAATACCTCTTCAGATGTGACCCCATTAGGAGTGAATTTTAGAAATTCCTCAAAAGAGTATAGCATGCAGCCTCTGCAGAACTGATATGTGGGTGTAGTCTTCTACTGTGAGTAAAACAAAAGACTTGTGTAGAACAGTGACTTTACCCCATTTTTACAGTTTAAAATGATAAGTCTGATGAGTGAGGGGCAAATATGACACTGTGGGTAGCATTGACAGGAGAATAGAAGGCAGCACATTCTAATGTCTGGCAACAGTTCTCATTACCGAAGGCTGCAGCCGTGAAGGTGGTAAATGATTAGATTCTGGAGGTGTTTGCGATGTAGCCTCAACAGACCGTGTTTCAAGCATACGGTAGACATTCCATGACAGTGCAAGCTATACACATGCAAAGAATGGAGGTTTCGGGACTAAGGAAGAAAAGATGTGGGGCCATAAATGAATGGGAAGATTGACAGCTACTTTTGAAATGGTGAAGATTTTATGATTGAGAAATGGGGCAGAGTAAAACCCTCAAAAATGTGAAATCAAGACGATGCAACTAAAACTCTGAAACTTAGGCGAGTTTTGGAGATGGTGATTTGAAAATAATGAGCCAACAGATGGCCTGAAAGCCATCTGACAACGTGGGAGCACCTAGGGAGTCCGTGAAAGGGAGAAGAAATGTCCAAACCCTGCCTCCTCAGGGAACTACAAAGCAAGCAGCCCGTAGATTCTACTGAGTAGCAGAATGAAAGAGATTAGCAGTGGAACCTGGCTAAAAGAGAGGCTCACAGAAATCGACGTTCTGCTCTGCTGTTGTTGTAAGATAAGGACTGGGTATTTTCTATCGCCAAACTTTTCATACTGCAGGTCACACCCTGGAATCATAAGGTGCCAGTGAATGTAGGGTTTGAAGGAACATTTCAAAACATGTGACAGCCAAAACGTAACTCAAAGTCAAACCTTAAAGAAGGATGCATTGTAGCAGGCTTTCTTGGGGGTCATCAACCAGCTCCCAAATCATAACATGGAGACTTCTTATTAGTTACGAATGCTTGACCTTTTCTTATCCTTGCCTCAATTGCTCTTATAACTTAATTTAACCTGTTTCTCTATCTGTGTTTGGTCTGGGGGCTTTTTACCTTTCTTTCATTCTGTGTGTCCTACTACGTGTCTGGCTGACTGATAGCTATCTGCCTGGCTGGCCCCCGGTATGTCCCTCTCTTTCCCCTTCATTCTCTGCTTTCCTTCTTTTGACCCTAGATTCCTCCTCCTATTTATTCTCTCTGCTAGCCCGTCCCACTCTCCCTCTAACTGTGCAGCTATTGGCCATTTAGCTTTTAATTAGACTAATCAGCTACCTTAGGTAGGCAAAGCAACACATCTTTATATAGTTAAACATAGGCAACATAAACAAATGGAATACATCTTTGCCTTGTTAAAGTAATATTTCACGATAATAAATCCAATGTGTTTCTGAAGAATTTGTAAATATGGCATCATGAATCTTTAGTGTCACTTTGATGCTGAATATACAGGAGATAAATTTTCTGGATACATTCCTGTCACACTACCCAACACCAAAAGCTACTGGCAGAACTCCTCTGCTCAAATTTGAGACTATGGTTCTGCTGTCTTTACTGATCTTGCAAAGTTTTCCGCTATTACAGAATCACAAAGCCTTAATATTTTCCTATAGTCAATTTAAAAAAATAAGCATCAGACTAGTGTATCTTTGTGTTCATTGCATTAGAACTATAGGTTTTTAAACACTGTTATTTGAGGTATTAACTTGAGATTTTTCTAAACAATCATTCAATGAATTTGGCTGAATTCGAACAGGACACAGTCTCTAACCGTTTTTTAAATAGCCCCAAACCTACTTTTATCATTTCATGTTATGCAGTTACACAAAGTTAAAGTCTCAATATTAATGGTATGCAACCAAAGTATCAATCAATCAAAAAAAAACATTGAAAATGTGTTATTACCTTTGATAAAATCTGCAAGATCCACCCTTCTACTTACTTTGAAACCTTATTTATTTATTTATTTAGTTAGTTAGTTAGTTATTGTTTTGATTGAGTTATACAGTGCCCTTATTTAATAAAAAAAAATCTCAAGTCTAATTTGTGCTGTCCATATAATCTTGGGTCTGTTGAAATCATGGGAAGGTGGCCAATCTCCCAGGGATCACACCATCAATGAAAGCAATTTTCTCCCAACTGCTGGCAGCTGACAATTATTGCACACGGAGGGGAGGGACGTCATGCAGACCTCCCCTCTCCACACTGACTTGAGCTTGTACGGGTCTTGTGAATATTGTTACAACCGTTGGTGGTTCATATGTGCAACTGCTCTTTTGTGACTGTAAAACACTTCGGCCGTCTATTGCAGTCTCTAGATTTCACAGTATTTCTGCCTCCTCTTCATCAATGATTTTTGAGCTTTTTGGAGAGGGAAAGTTATATAGATGCTCCATTTAGTGCCAAGAATTCCACTCTCTATTATTCTCTTCACCTTAATGATTATGTATCTATAAGTATCTGTGCTAGTTACTAACTATGGCATAAAGAATATTCTCTGATAGAAGTTTAAAAGTCCACTACTCTAAGAGTATAATGATAATCAGATATGTTTAGTAATATGTCCAATTTGCAGAATAATAATAGTAGGTTCTTATCTAGAGCTTATGACTTGTTTAGCCATAGGTTCTTGGCCTTCATAATCATATCAGGTACCTGTTTCATCTTGTGTAGTGGGCCTTATTTCCAAGCAGGAAGTGGATGGTTACTTGTATGGCATGTGTGACACTATTGCACCAGGGGCCATCTAAGTGCAAAACTTTGAAAAGTTCTAGACTGTTGTATTTTATATAAGAAGGTTTTATATATGAGGAATTCTAGACTGTTGGTGGGCATGACAAGAGTTGTTTTAATGGAATTGTGTGAATAAACAGAAATAATTGCATAAGTTCAAAAGAAAAACCATCATGAAATTAAAAGAGACTTTTCATTATTTGAAATATTTTGTTGTTATGTTTGAGATTTAGCCTAAGGTTTCTTCAACATGTTGTCCATGTACCCTACCCATAAGCTACATTCTCAACCTTTGCTTTATCAAGAGAGGATATCATTATGCTCCAAGTTGGGCTTTAAAGTCAGGATCCCCCTGTCTCAACTTCTGATTATAGTTGCTTTTGCCACCATATCTATTTCTATAAATAATTTTATGATATGTTGTGTAAGAATTAGATATTCTTAATAAAAGAAAAAAGTTATGAAGAAAGTATAGGGTATATCATAGGTTACAGCACATTTACTCATATTGCAAGATCTAACAAATGCAGATTATATGCTCAAAAGCAAGGGGATACGATTTTATACACAGAGGATTTTTTTCAGAGCACCCACAATTCCCCACAAAATAAGAAGGAATGAATAAATAAGAGACTTGATTATTATGGTGGGACTACATATCATTTATTGCTACTAAAATTAGAGGTAGTCTAAATTTCTTTCTGGTAGAGCACAGCTCTTTAGTTGGAAAATCTCTTGTTTGCAAAATAGGTTTCTAATTTTTCTAGGCTATATGGATATATTTTTGAATTGTGACATCTTGCTTTTCTTATGTTAAAGAAACTTATCTCTTTCTACACTCTCTAAGCCACCCATATGTTTCAGAATATAGTGCTTTGCTAAACAATTCTCCCTCAAGAACAGATGCAACACTGCAGGAAATTATATACAATTTAAGTTTACTATAACCATGAGTCAAATGTGATGGATTTTCTTTCCTAACCCTCAAATCCTCACACATTCTGTTCCTCAGGCCCTCACTTCCCAAGAGAGCTTTAATCTACTCATTTCAACTAACTTCAGTGGAAGTAGAAGTAAATACAGGATCACTGAGGAGAATAAAACCTTCATCTTTAACATGTGTGAGACTGCTTACATAATCACTAAAAGAGCTCCTAAAATTACTGAGTTTCCTCTGCTCTTCCTGGGAGAGAACACTTTTATTAGTTCACAGAGAAGTAGAAACAATTGAACCATTGGTTAAGTGTATATATTCACAGATTTTCAATTACAGATTTTTTTGTAAAATCTAAAACTATAATTTGTATTAACTACATTTTCTATCATAGAACTTTCAGCAAATCCTACAACTAAAGGTCTGCTTATTGTTTCATTGTAAGTGCATCTTGGAAGACAAGGTGTAGCAATTTCCTCGATATGAACTATCCTATCTTGCAAGGAAGTACATTAAGACACAGAACGTTCCAAGTTTAGAAACCAAAGGGAGATGAAACATTCCATCCTTCAGGTCATGTGTTTAAAACAAACAACTTAGACTCTTCAGGAGGTCCTTCAAACTCATCTAACACACTGGTTCATACACAAGGCCATACAAGTAGTATGAACGACTGAGAAATCCCATCGGACAAGCTGAGCTACCTGGATGAGGTTCAGACCACCTGAGCTGCCTGTAAAAGAATCCGCTAGCTGATAAACTGCCTTCAAATTGTGTAAGCAATGGTCTTCTAGCCTTTGTGAGCCATAAGCCATGCTGCAACTATCTCTGAGTCATACTGCTTCTATAAGTAATCAGTCCCTTCCCTATATTCCAACAGATATCTCCAATAAGCTCATTGGACCTTGATGGTATTTTACTTTGGTCTGTCTCTGGTTACTCATTTCAGTGAGCAAATATTGGTTAACATCCCCCCAAGTTTAGTGTCATGCAGCAAATACTCACAGAAATGTTTTCGAATATGTCATTCTTAGTCTGCGTTTTGAGATATAGGCCATATTGATGAAATCTTCAGTCCTCCGTAATCCCAAGGAATAAGCTGAAATCAAAATCATATTATGTTGCACTGGGGTGAACTTGGTGGATAGCTAAATTGATAAAAGGAAGTATAAATAGCATTTTAAGTGATGAAATTTATTAGTATTTAACCTTTTTCCTTTTGCCAACAATTTCCTGATATAACTTTGGTTGGCCTGCATCTTGCTGTGTAGACCACCTGACCTTGAACTCATAGGGCTCAACTTGTTTCTCCTTCCTAAGTGCAAAGATCACAGGCATGAACTTTCAATTGTTTAGAAGATTGAAGACCCTACAAACTTTATGTGGATATAACTTTTGAGAATACGGCTATTTTCAATACTTAAATTTATGTCCAAAAGTTAATATTTAATCAATGAGTACAAGTTGAGTAGCAAACACATAACAAATTATCCCCACTTACAAGCTTGGACTGTGATCTTCTGTTGTGATATACAAGACTAGTGTAGAAAATGATACCATTGTTAGCATTTTCGCTTTTTATTTCTCTCTTCCTACATTGGAATTTATTGCTAGCACTACTTTTAAATCCATTTCTCTTGTCCTTTTAGAGTTTGAGCTGTCTGATTTTCTTTTACAAAATGCCTTTTCTACTTAAAATTTTCAGAGACAATTTCTGTTGTTGAAAGCTAAGAATTCTGGCAAGTAAAGAATCCCCCACGCTCCTTGGAACCAGAAAATATCTCATCCCCAGTTGAGACCTAGCAGCTGGGGCCTCTTTGTTGGCATTTTGGTCCTCCGGGGAAGGAGACAGGATTCTAAGAGGGAATTGGGATGAATTGTGAATCCATTGCTAATAATATCTTGTACTTTCCATGTAGCTGTTGTTTCCCACAGAGCTCAAAATGTTTTACAAACCCAGAATTTTGTTCTGTGGCTATTATTCTCAAGGATATTACACTTGAGAAGAATATGTATTTCGAGAAACACTCCCAGTGAATTGTTACACGTGAATAAAGACTGCAGAAAACCTTGCTTCTGACCCACAGCTAGAAGAACAAATCTGTTAACCTGATGATACTGATAATCACGAGAGGGATATTTCAACACGCACGCATTCATTGCAGGGGAAAAGCTCCAGGAAAAACCATCTGTTAATTTTAGCTACGTAGAATCCAGACAAGGAGTCAAGATATAGCCATTGTTAGTACTGTTTTGAAAGGTGGTTTCTATACACAGGTTTCCCTATTTAAGGAGCAATTGTTTCAAGTTTCATTTCCTTCAGATAATGGAATAGCATAACACATTATAAAATAACCATTTTAATATCCACTTTATAAAATATATAACACATCTTTATCTAAAACAGAATAGGAGAGAATGATCTAAATGTGAACTTTAGGATTTGATAGACTTAGGTCTCATTTTGGCTTTCAGGTGTTGGCAAAGTTTATAAATTCTCACCCTTATGTTAATTTCTATGTTCTCCAATGATCTCAGACTCTAAGTATCCACATATTTGTCGCCCATTCATAAACTATAGTAGATATGGCCTTTTATGACTAATAGCATACATTATATGGAATTAGACTCTGCCTTCCCAGATGATTTCTCTCTCTCTCTCTCTCTCTTTCTCTCTCTCTCTCTCTCTCTTTCTCTCTCTCTCTCTCTTTCTCCTCATCCTCTCAGAATTAGAATCAAGTTTCTGACCAACTGTGTTTTTTCAACTGACTTTAGCCCCAGTAGATAGGAGTATCCCTCTATGTTGCTCATGAATTTTGACCCTCACAAACCTTTTATATATGTTTCCCAGTTCTCAGATATAAACAAATAACTAGAACCATTTCAAAAGTCTAGATCTTACTGAACAATTTTATCATAACCATCCACCTAGGTTTGAATTTAATTTTCACAGAACACATAAAATGGAAGAGTAAAATTAGTGAAGGCCACAGTGGTCAGTCCCTCTATCTTGAGCTTGACTTAAGATCAGCTATACTTTGGCATATTAACAAAAATAGAATGGAAGATCAGAGAAAATATTGAAATATGATTTTAAAGAAGCTGCCGTGCATTTGTAGTGACTACCTTAAAAAGCTTTCTATTTTTAGTATCTTAAAAATTGTTAGTTTTTGATATTCTTGTTCTGTTCTGTTCTAGCATGCCTTCCAGATAGAGACTTCATATAAAGGAGCTCCCTCAGCGAAGTGTGAATGATGCTATGTTGTCTAGATGTTTGGAGTCTTTAATGCCTTTGCTTTATTGCACGGCAAATGAAGTGCCCGGCACGAAAGGGAGACAGCCATAAGGCAAAATAAATAAATGAACTGAAGATATCCTTGTCTTCAAAAAGCCTATATTCCAGTAATTTCATCATGTTATTAGAACAGGTGGGAAACATGGCCAGCGCCTAATTTCAAGCCAGTTGTTAAATCATATGGTGCTATGCTGTGTCATGAGATGAAAATGCATTGTGCTTGAGTCTCTTTCTGTGACTGACATTCACACCGTCAGCTTTTCCTTCAAAGGACATACTGCATTTTTCCCTTTGTATTTTGGCTGCCCTTTGGATAGGCATGAGATTCACAGTCTACATTACTCTTAATTTTATAGGTGTTTTTGAAAATCCAAATATCTTCAGTTTAAAGAGTAGTGTTTGCTTTAAGTTGAGTAAGTTTTCCTCACAGCTTGGTTCTAAGATAAGTTCAAGTATATCACAGCATCTGCATTATTTAGTTGCTCCCCTCATGCACATTAATGTGGCCTGGGCTATACATACAGCGTCTGCTTCTAAATGTTTCATTCTGGTGAAATGGAATTTTTAAAGAATCTGCATTTTAATGTGCTCCCTGCCTCCACAAAGGTTCTGTCTTTGCTTTACTTTGGTGGACATTGGATTAACTCTGGCTGGCGACAAATCTGTTTAGGTATCTAGTAGAGATGACCCAACGGCGTGGGAGAGATTCATTGCCTATGTAGAATCACTTAAAAACTAAATCCTGTCTAATCAAATGTGATTCATTGATGTCTTGAGGGCAGGCAAAGGTACTCAGACACAGCCTTCAGAATAAAAATGTAGGTTAGTCCTAGTGATCGGTGAATAACAATGATGTTTGTATTTAAAAGATAGGGACTGAGGGGATTTCTTAGTCAGGAAAGTGTTTGCCTCGCAATCATGAGGCCAAGATTAGAACCACAGTACCCATGGAAGAAAAAAAAAACAAAAAAAAAAAAAAACATGAAATCGTATACCTGGAATCCCAGGACTGTGAAGGCAGACACAGGAGTATCTCTAGAGATCATTTGCCAAGTAGTCAAGCCAAATATCAGGCTCCAGATTCAATGAAAGAGATCCATGTGCACAGAAGGTAAAGTGGATTCATCTCCACCTTTCATTACTTGTTCTTACATCCATATCTGTATATATATGAATTTGAAAGAAAGATTAGTATATGGAGGAGTTTGAAGGGATAAGGGGGTGATAAATGGTGTAATGATATTATAATCTCAAAACTTAGATAAGTAGTAAAAAAAATAAAGAATATAAGCTATTGAGGAAGACATCTAGTGTCAAATTCTGTTCTTCATCTGTATGCACATGTACGTATACATGTGAAAACATCTAACTCACAAAAAAAAAAAAAGGAGGCAAAAGGTGTACTTGTCCCTTTGAATTATTAGCCCATTTTGATGTCTGAGTTCTCGGCTAATGTGATAAAACTTGGGTGTTTGAACGATGGCCTTTTAAAAAGGGGCCAGTTCTCTTTTTAAAATACACAGAAACCCTACGCACATCATCTTGGGACTTTCCATTGTCAGCCCGTGACTCATGCTTTGCACAGCATAAGCTTGGTGTTTACTCCAAATTTAAAGACAGCTTATGACTCAGTGACGACAAAAGCAGACTCGTCCTCAAGATAGCAGGGGGCAGGAGCAACACACATCTGGGGAGCGAGTTCTAAAGAGCTAATTCAAGAGTTAAGACTGCCGTCCTCCTCCCTCTGCGCATCTGTTTCCGTGGAAAACATTGATTTGTGCTTCTGTAGAGAAAAACAAAAGATTGTACACAGTAAAAATCGTATTCTTAGACTCTCAACAAAGCGTGGGGTCACGTTCTCAAACACGCAACACATAGAGGCTGCCTGACTCCATCAAGAACTAAGTTGAGATGAAACACTTTAAAATAATTTCTTGTCGTTTTTAATGCTAGAGGGTCGCATGACTATCTAAAAAGGCAGAGGAAAAGCAGAGGTTGGCAGAGAACCAATAGGTTATGCATTTAGCCATATAAATACACTATTCTAGAATGAAATCAAATTTAAAGTTTTATCTAAATATCACATATATAAATTACTCTTATGAAATTCTCCTAATGTTATATCCATGTCATGATTGTCTTAATATGCCTCATCCAATCATAATTTAAATAAAAATGTATGCTTCAAATTGACATGTACTTCTAAATCTCTTTTTAATTGTTTTAGGATATATTAAATATTATTTCACTCCATAAATATTGAACAAAAGTATTTTTTCTCTTCTTTACTCAAGTTTATTTTTTTCCAATTAGTATTGGCTGTTAGTAGAGTTTAAGGATCATGCTATTAAATGATAGGAAAGATACTTCAAATTTTTCCAGCTCTCTCTTTGACTGCACAAACTAGTCATGACTGCTGAATATATACTTACCTTGTGTGTCATATTTTGGTTATCAGTTATTTCTAAGTAATATTCATTTTGCAAGAGATGGGAAGCAAGAGGATATAAAAATTCCTAGTCTGGTATTTCTTCGAAATGGATTACTCCAAGAAAACTGTTGACTATAATGATTTTCCTGGTACAGGTTCTTTCATGGGTATTATCATAGTGGAGTTTTGTATTAGTTTTTTTGTTATGCACTGGGGAGTTGTTGTTGCTGAAATCATTCCATTGTAGTAAACAATTTTGCTGGCACTAATGGAGGAATCCAGATCAGGGTCATGGACTCATAGTCAGGGATGTGGAAAACCAACAGCTACTTCCTATAAGAACACTTAGACTTTCTAAACTTAAAAATGTAGAAACTGATTTAGCCTCGACTAGATTCTTAATACCTTTAATGCTTTAATATTTAAGTGAAAGTAAGTTAGGTCCCTAAGAAATCACGCTCTTCTTGGAGAAATGGACCAACATCAAGAAACCAGATGATGGGGTGGTATGTGTCCTCATAGAATCAGATCAGTAAAAGCCAAGAAGAGGCTATTGAGTATTAGAACTACTAAAACATCCCAAAGAATTTTTGCCCAGTACCTAAAAATTAAGCAAAAGTGTGTTCCAAGGTGGCATAAGAGAGAAGGAAAATATTCAGAGATGGGAGTGTGTATATCAAAACAGGACAAGTTCAGGGCAGGTGCATGACATCAAAAGCAGGTGCATGGCGTATGAGTGCAGGACTCACCGGAGAGTGAAGGGCTGGGTGTCTCATAGTTCAGGCGCCATCTACCAGCCTACAGGAGCTTTCCTAAGATTTCTAAAGATGGAAGGTATTTTTATCCTGCATTCTGCAATGTTTTGTTACAAAGATAACAAGGGATAGCGTTAAAACTGGAAATATTGAGGCAAGAATGAATACTTGGGAAGTGAGAAATTGGTAGATTCTGTCGTTCATCTATTAAGACATTACGTCTCTGTACACCTTTATGGAACAGACTGGAGTAAATGTTATACGTATATGTAGAGTCAGGCTAAAAATGTTTGAAATCAAGAGGGAGCAATATAGACATTTTTTAAGAAAAAGAGAATTCTCATGCCCCCCCTCACATAGCAGTACCATAAGGAGATTTACAGAACAGACTAATGGTTACTAGAAGCCGAAAGGAGTGTGAGCATGGGCTAGCAAGTTCATAGGGAGCCAGTGGTTCATTAAAAGGCCATAGAGGGACATGGAGACAGTTGCTCCATACCATAACACGTCCAATATGGCCCATAACACCTAGTGCTAATTTCAAATTACCTAATGGGAAGGACTTTGAAAATTCTGAAATAAAGGAAAATGTTTTCCAGCCTAAATAAATTATTTGTATTATGTATCCTATGATATTATTTTTCTTGTCATCTTGGTTTCACAGTTCAGTTGCATATAGTCTATATTTTTTCCATTTCTCTTAAAATCATATCCTCATAAGTATTTTGCTGTAGTTTTATTGGTTGTTTCTTTACCTGGTTAGGGTATTAGAGAAACTGCTGGCTATAAACGACATTTGCTGAATTTTAAAAATTTAGGTTGAATTCAAGGTTTATATATGTAGTTTTGTACACACACACATACACACATAATATTTTTCCAGATTTTAATACCACTTTTATAGGGCCAAGGTCACTCTATTTGGCATTATTTTCCTGGGGCCAATGACTAAAATTGTATTTAATGTACGCCTTTCTGACTTTTAAAACTGAGTTTCTCAGTATGAACTATTGGAGTCACAAGTGACTAGATGGTTGCCCCAAAGCCCTGGTTTTTCTCTATGTGGCTGCGTTTTCTACCCTCTGAGAAAGCGCCAATGTTAAGTTTAGAATCTCCCTCACTATGGACAGCTGACACTTTCAGGAAGAAAGTATAATTGCTAGCCTCATGCCGAGCTCGCACGGAACTAGGGAAGCTGTCCTCACTCAATCTCTGTCGCTAGAAATGGCGTTACTCACAGAGATGGGCAGTGTTCGCCTTTGAGTGCGGTTGAGAGAAACACACCGAGGCTTTCATTCCGAGAGAGCAATCAGAGAAATGCATGGAATCTTAATTTCTCTCTGCACCCGATAGCAAAGAGGACAGCTGGCTGTAAGGGGACCAACATGCCATCAAATTAACATTATGCTCAGACTGCTAGAGAACCCCATTTTATTCCCAACATAAACTATTTTTGAGTTCTGTGTAGTTGAAATGTGGCTAGTTTATTTGGATTCTCAGGCAAGAATTTTCCCCAACGGGTATTAAAGTTGTAAGGGGTTTGAAAATGAAACTCTTTATTTCTCAACAAGTCTTAGCAGGCTTCTCTAACAAAGCAGACAAGCCCACACCAAGGCCTGTGCTGTGCTGTCTCTCGGTGCTCAGAGGGGCCATGCTTACCACCTTTAAGAGGGTGGGAAACAAGATTATCCTTTGGGGCAGCTGTAAGCTGTCAGTTTCCATTTGCATATATGGTGTCTGACAGTATTTCCCGAACGAACCTCCTCCATGGGGAATCAAGCAACTGGTTTGATCTCAAGAGCAAATGCAATAACCTCTCAGAAATATAATCAATATTAGATTCACCCATGCAATCAGCAAGACCGGCATAACTTCCTAAATATTGATAACACTCGAGCAAGATTTAGACATTAGGTAAACAGTAAAGTACACAAAATCACAGTTCTTTAAAAATGATGATCTTTATTGGCAACTATTTTAAATTGTGCTGCAACTATGTGTATTTGTGTAGAGAAAATGCAATCTAGAATGCAAGTGGTTTGTAAAGCAAGGAAATATGCTTGATACTACATTTTTGTGGTTTTACCATTGATCAAAATACAAATTGTATTTCCCGTAATATGGGTTGTTCAATTGTCTTTGCCACTTATTATTTTTAAATGCAAACCTGCTACTTTCTTTGTTATAATATCAAACAATGAAAAGAATAAAATGACAAACTCCCTACAAGCTCAGCCTCTAAACCCTTATTCTAAGGAATAATTTTTATTAGCATATTTTCAGAGTTTTTGTGCAATTATAATCAGATATAATAATACTTTGCACGTTTAATTATCAGCAAATATACTGCTTCCAAATGCTTTACTTTTCTGTTGCCATGGTGGAAAACACAGATTGTTCCAATGGAAAGGGAATGCAATTGACTTAATCCAGTGTTGCTATCACAAAAGCAAATCTTTAAGGTATAAAATGCACTGTAAAACATTGTACTTTAAGGAATAGAAGAAAGAGGCAGCAATATTATAGCTGTATTTGACTAGTCATTCTCTTCGAGCATCAGTGTGAAAATTTCAATGAGCGATTGTCTGGTGACAGCTGGTGGGGAGGGAGAACCCAGCCTGAGCCTGGTAGGTCTCCCATGCTCTAGCTACTGGCTTTGCAGCCATTTGTGCACAGGCAGCACAGATGGGCAGTAATGGCTTATCCAGAAGAAGAAGGAATGAAGATGGGAGGGAACATGGTGGGGGTTATACAGAGGGAGTCGAAGGAGGAAAGCAAGGGATAGATATGCATCTATTTCATTATATACATGTATAAAATTCTCAGCTGAAAAGAAAACTCATAATGATGAAAATCAAGGCCAAATCTTTATAAACTATCATCTGTGGAAACTCATTATCGACGTGAGAAATGCATATTAGCTGTATTATTCTATAGCTAAAAATGCTAGCCATAATCAAGAGGGACATCTCTATAAAAGAGCATGATACCCAAGGACAAAATAGTGACTAAAACTATATTGAGATTCAGTAGTTCTTCCACATGAAGAACTAGTTTGGGGATGTGGAAGAGATGGATCGCAGGTTAAGAGTGCTGCTATTACAGAATACCCAGGTTTCATTTCCAACATTGAAATCAAGTGATTCACAACTGCCTGGATCTTACTTTCAGGGGATCCAGTGACCCCTTCATACTTCTGTGGGCACCTGTGTATGTGGGCTGCACATACACATACACAAGGAGACACATAAAATGAAATAAATCTTTTTTTAAAAAAATCAGAATTTTAGGTATATAGGTGGTCATTTGTAGAAGCATTCTTTTTGCATGAATATGACATAGTTTTAAACCAACCATTCCAAAAATGTTTCCCAAAATTCATCATGTATTGGAGGTAAAATTACAAATCAATATTGCAGAAAAAGAGAGAAAAATGGAAAAGCAATGCTAGAGACAGAGGGACACTGGGAGTTGGGTGTGTGGTATTCTCTCTGAGTGGAGCAGCAAGAAGAAAGGAAGGGAGAAGAAACGAGCAATAAAGAATATTTATTGAGCATCCTGCTTCACAGTAGTGGGATGTGATGAGTAATGACCTTTTTCCTAATCCTCCATAGATTCCCTCTAGGTTACTTCCAGTCCACCACCATCCTGGGGGGAGGTGGTGTAAGTTGCTCTATTTTTATATAATATTTTACACAATGATGTACCACTTGGTAATAACAACTGAATCAAAAAATAAAGCTGGTTTATGTACAAGCCCATTTAGGAATCCATTGCAAGCAAAAAATATTGATAGAAAGCAATTGTTTCATTTTAAACTAGCAATGGAATTCACTGATAAACAAGATAACCACTTCATATTTAATCCAGCTATGCAATTCATTAGGAGGAAAAATTTCAGATTGAACAAAGCAATAGGCAGGAAAGTGGCCTTACAAACAGTACTTATGGTTTGAGCTCATTGAACAAGCCAAGAAGTAAGAACCAGGACAGTAACAAAGTCTAGCTATTTAAATTTGGAAGGGAAAATAATCTCAAGATATTAATGAACAAATACAGAACTGATAATAACAACGGGAAATGGAATAAATCAATAAGAAGCTAGAGCTTGGGCCAAGCAGTGATTTAATTAGTATAATTTTTGTGTGATCATTTCAGGAGTCTGGGCACCCAGAAAACAAACTAACGGCCCCCATTATAACAAATGGGTGCCAACATGGCTGAATAAATCCACGTAAAACCCGAGAACGCTTAAAAAGGAATTGTAGACACAAAAGAACAGAGTTAAGCAAGGTTTGCTAGCTGCATTTCTTAGCTGGGATCTGTTTGCTAGAAGACATCAGAGGCATGGCTGCTTTAAGAGAGGTTTTCCTGATTTACTGGTAGCAGAAAAAAGGCTGCGCTGTTTTGAGATGCCAGCTTTCTGGGTCATACTGCCAGCAAGACTGGCTGTGTGCCTGAAAACGGGGCTATGAGCATGGCTCTCAGAGGCAGCAAACACTTCCACAATGCTGAAATGGGTGGGGCAAGCAGGTTTAGCATTTTAAGAAGCAGTTCTGGTCAGAAAATAATTACAGATATGTAATAAAGACAAATCCAGATGGAAAAGACCCTCTAAATGGGTCACAGTGTTGGATAAATGTACATAGGCTTGGGAGAGAAAGTAAAAAGAGTATAGAGAGTTGGAAAAGAAGTAAATTATTTTAAAAAATACAGACAGTCATAAATTAAAGTAGTAAAGATAATAAAATAAATATTAAAAGGTAATAGAGTAAAAATAAGCCATGTAAAGATAGAAAATACACAGAGAGTCTGGATTATGTATATTATTGTGTTTGCTTTGAAGTTTTTGACTGTAAAGGAGCTAAGTAACCAACATATATACTTTAAAGGTATCTTGACTTCAGAATTTGAGTCTAAGGATATATTGCTTTGAAAAAGAGGTTCTTCTTTAGTTTACACAAAGGATGAGAGCCTGGGGAATACTTCCAGACTAATGTGGTTTGATGGACCAAGAGCCCCTGAAAGGCCACCTTGAACACCCCCCAAAAATTACTTCATCCAATAAACATCAGTATGCCCATATTTTCAAATATTGTTTATAGATGTTTGCTTACATTTAAAGGAGGATATGCTCTAGAGATTTGAATTGATATGAATCTTGGTCTATTAATTGCAAATATAAGGTCAATCTTGTTATACATATATTTCTGCTCTTGATTAAGGTATTGTGATTGTGTAGTTCACTTAAAATGTAATGTATAATTAAGAAATACAGGTTAATAGATAGTCATCTTTAATAGTCAAACTTGCAGTCATGTTAGTTAGATTTTCAAGATGTAAAGAGAGGTATTTCAAATGGATAGGCATTCTTCAAACCTTTCAAAGAATACAGAATATGCACTTAAAATGTTTTAAAAATTTAGGACTTTTCATGACAGTGAGACACATCTGCTTCTGGCAGAACCAATCTACTTCAAGAGAATGATGGGCATCAAACAGGCTCTTTATGGAGTTTGCTAGCCATTTGGACAAGAAGCTGCTCTTGCCTGGACTGCTTAACTGGACATGTAGTACCCACAGAGAAATGACTGCTGAACTTGCCTAAAGGTGAGATTGTCCTCTGGGCTTCCTGCTTCATGAAAGAGTCTGCCAGACATTCTGCAGGACACAAAAGAATGTGTGTGACAAACTGCCAATATAAACGGAACTGTCTTTGAAATTTCCTGCTAAATGGAAAAGTCTGCTAGATACTAAGGGCCTGTAGGCTGAAGATGGATGCCCCAATGTTACAGAAGAATCTTAGGTGATTGTCAAGGTAGTGAGATGTCTTTGTCAATTCTAGAGCTTTGGAAGTTGCTTACAATGCACTCCCTGTTTACTTAGGTAATATTATATCCTTAAAGAGTCTTTGATGGAGTGGAAGAATTTATAGTTATAGCTTTCCTTAGTTATGATAAAAGATAAAGTATATATAAATATTATAACTTAATTCTTGTTTGATACTTGCTTTGTTATATGTAATTTTACTATGTTAAAGTTAAAACCTTCCTTTTTATTTAAACAGAAAAGGGGAGGTGATGTGGGATTCCTCTCTGTATGCTGTGATTATCATAAATGAATAAAGAAACTAGCTTGGCCTAATAGGGTAGAACAGAGGTAAGCAAGGAAAACTAAACTGAATGTTGGGATGAAGAAGGCGGAGTAAAAGAGAAGCCATGTAGTCCCACTGGAGTCAGACAGAATTTTCCCTGGTAAGCTGCTACCATGTGGTGATGCATAGATTACTAGAAATGGGTTAAATTAAGATGTAAGAGTTACTCATTAAGAAGCTAGAGCTAATGGGCCAAGCAGTGATTTAATTAATACCATTTTTGTTGATTATTTCAGGAGTCTCCATGGCCAAGAAATGAACTAACGGCCTCCATTACAACAACACAGTGATTGAATACTTATGAAACTGGAGCAGAAAAGAATGTAAAGTTACAAATTTATTATTAAGATGCTCAGAACAATAGAAAACTTGCTTTGGTTACAACTGAAGAAAGAACATGCATTTTTATCTCTTGGTTATTAGATTAAATCTTATTATAACAGAAGCAAATATGTAGCTTTACAGAGTTCAGGGTTAAGTAAAGCTGAGAAGAATTGTGAACAATGGAAAGGCAAAAAATAAAAAATGCGAGAAAAGGGAGACCAAAATTCTTTGTTGGGTTGAGGAAGTTTTTAAATTCCTAAAAAATTCTGAGATTCAGATTCTTAAATAAAGAGAGCCAAAAAAAAATAAAATAGCAGCATATAAGAAACTGTTCTAAAGAAGTGGAAGCATGACATTCTACCAAAAAAAAAAAAGAAAAGGAAAGTAATAACAGAACTCACAGACAGATTTACAGTTACCCTCTCTCCCAAAATCTGAGTAGCTACAAAGCTTAAGCAACTAATCAATCAGCATGTGTTAATAATATCCGAATTTTCAAATGTCAATGCAAGTACTGTGTTCTCACATATGCACATTCTTATCTAACAAGGCAATGGGATAAAACCTGTGTTTGGAATAAATTGGATACATTGACAATGCATTTCAATTAGAATTTACTTCTCTTTGTACTGATCCCACTGATTTCAAAGAAGCAGTTTTAGTACATGTGTTTCATACTCTTTCCTGCTCATTTCAATCATGGCTTCCTTGTTCATTTCAATCATGGTTGGCTTGATGTATTTTCAGCTGCATCCTTCTCCGGTTTAGCAATAAAGATATCAAACTGATCAATGAAAGAGTCAGTGGTGTTTTTATCACAAAACATATAGAATAAGTAAATAGTAATTGCAGTTTACCAATGAAGCCTAAAGAGAGAATAAACGGTTTTTTGATAGCTGATATATAGCTGTAGAAAGTTAATTTGGAGTTGGTAGCTCAGGACACAAACTTCAATATGTAACTACTGCAGCAAAGACTGGTCAAGACCTTTATCCTAAACCAGGATGGCTGTAAAATTACTTCTCATGGTGGCGCTTCTTAGTTTAAATAAATAAAGAAAAGAATCCACATCTGCTCATGTTTAAACTAAAAATAATGAGTACATTGTTTAGTGATAAGGTCTCTGCAAGACAGCTCAGCAAGCTTCTTTTCCTCTCCTGAAAGAAGCAGTAAATTAAGGAGGCTTCTATATAAAGAATTTGATAAATTTAAATTAGATATTCTTTAGAGGCCTGAAAGAAGGGAAGCATAATCTGTAGGCTTCATAAATAATGTTTTAAAACCCCTTTCACACTGGAGTTAATGCCACCGATCCACCAACAAATGGAGCAGAGGAAACAAATGAACATTTTTTTCTACTTCTAGCTACAAACAATACACTTTATAATGCAGAGAGACATTCCAGATTTCTGCGATTCCTCATGGGTGGAGTGCATCGGCCAATGAATTATTTCCATATTACGTGCAGTCATTTGTATTGAATTAAAAATATGAGCCGTTGTGATGTGCAAAGAGAAGACCTGGCTACCTGAAACAATATTCCAGTCCAGCAATGATTTTTATTTTTCCCATACACAGATATGGTTAGGTAATAAATAACAATTTGGAGGCCTCCAAACTGCTGGTATATTGAAAAGAGAAACTGAAGAATGTCCCCGGGCTGCACTGAACTTTGCCATCCCTGTCATCATCATGTGACCTTGGGTTCCATTGTAGCATGAGGGCCGGCTTGTTGGGGTTTCTGTCCCGCCCAGTACCCCAACAAGCCAGCAAGTCCCAAGGAAAATCACACGGAGTCTACATTAGGTTATAAACTGATTGGCCCATTAGGTCAGGCTACTTATTAGTTCTTATGACACATATTACCCCATTATCCTTATCTATGTTAGCCACATGGGCTCAGTACCTTTCTCAGTGTGACAGCTTACATGTTGCCTCTTCGGTGGTCTGTGCAGGAGTGGCTGAGGAACCCTTGCTTCCCAGAATTCTTCTGTTCTCATTGTTCCACCCCTACTTCCTGTCTGGCTTTCCCGCCTATACTGCCTGCCTGGCCAATCAGCGTTTTATTAAAATATGATTGACAGATACAGACAATTCTCCCACACCATTCCATAGTCTTTCTCTTCTGACGACAGGAAGACTCTTTTCTGGCTTTATTGGGTTCGCTCCAAATTTAAATTCAGCCTCATAGAATATGGCTTCATTTACTTACGACATCATGATGATTAGATGCTAGAAATCAGTGCTGGTTTCCATCCATTGGCCCTTCCTGAATATTTTTTGTTACAGATACAGGACAATATAACTCCCTGTTAATATATTTTTTTTTCAGTTGATAGGAAGCATATGGCAAGAACCATGGCTGTCCCCTAAGTACCATACCTCGACTCATAGAAGATCATTAAGACATACCCACAACACCCACAAGTGTGCCTACATGCTTACACTCATATGCATGCGTGTACACACACAGAAAGAGAAAGACGTCAAGATTTATTTGCCAAAATTTTTACTGGTCTTATTTAATTGTATAATGTGGTAGTATTGCCATTTATTTAAGGAGAATGCCTGTAAGGTGTTCATTCTTGGTTACTTAGTTACAGATCCTGTGTTGTAATAATATTTTCCCTCTCTCACCATTCCTGTTGTTACGAAGCTACAATCTTGATAGTCAAATGAGTATTCTCAGATGTTGAGCATTTTCTAATATTCTCTCCAGTAGTTTTGAAAATTGCTGGGCATCGTCTTTTTGGGAAGCACCGGTTTCCTGAATACAGACTCTTCCTTATTTAGAAAGACAAAATGTCACATTTGTGAAAATAAGTTGTGTGAATCTGAGTGAATATTGTATTTCATCCAATATAAATAAGCAGAAGTTTTATCCTTATAAACTGTGTGTAAAATGTTATGTACAAGCTTGGTAGTGGTGACGCACGCCTTTAATCCCAGCATTCAGGAGGCAGAGACAGGTGGATCTCTGTGAATTCGAGACCAGCCTGGTCTACAAAAGCTAGTTCCAGGGCATCCAGTACCGTTACACAGATAGACAGAACCTCTATCTATGAAAAGCAAACAAATGAAAAGATATTATGTACAAAGTGGGGTAATTATTGACCAAAAGCAATTGGTATGGCAGTGGGATTCACAGTAAACCGATGCTGTCTTTTAATGATAGTTATTACTTAAGTAAAAATGATTGATAATAAATTAAATGAATAAAACTAATGATTACCCTTCTATTTTTTCATAAAACACTTGTACAGTCATATTTTTTAAAGTTCATATCGCCAGTTACAATGCAATATTCTTTTTAAGAAAGAAGGCCTTGTGCTCTTCCTTACATTTTAACTTTCTATTCTTAGTTTATATTTTATTTTGTTCTTTATTCTTATTTAGATATTTTGCTGCTATTGAAAACCAAGTCCATCTTTAAACTCTGTGGGAACTGTACAGGGGAGGCAGGGTGGCTGGCAGCCAGTGGCAGTCTTTGAGGTCCTACCTTTCTCTTTCATCTGGCATCCCCTGGAAAATGTTTGGGAAGCCTCCAGTGAAGCTGAATTTATTGAGAAACCGGCTGGGCATAGACTGGTCAGATCTTTAATAATATCCAGCCAATCAGGGAAGAGTTGTCAACAGTTACCATGAAGTAGATATGTATATAACAGTCCTAATCAAAGAAAAGAAGGTTATCAGTTAGAGTGTTAGCCAGGAAAAGGAAGGTGGAAGGTGACCTAACCCTATTTTAATTCTACATGTATAAAAATTAAAAACAACTATCTATATTTTTATTTTTATTTTAAAGTTACTGTCAGTCTATAATGGCCTCAGGTCTACTCTTTGTTTATTTGGTTTTTTTGTAGTTATTGCTTTGTTTTTGTTTGGCTTATTAAAGCTAGGGGTTACGGCTCTCAAAACTGAAGCCCTTGTGGAGCATAAGATTTTATCCCTCCATCCCTGGTCCCCAGTCCCATGCTCCGTTGCTGTGGAAACTCGAGCTTCCCACCTATCTGATTGCCCAGTAGTTGGCCGGAAGCTAAGCACCAGTGGCTTTTTCTCTTCTTAGCACCTCCCTGGAGTATCAACCCTCGCTGCCATTAGGTAACAATTGTGCTAACTGCCTCATGCTGAAAAGAGACATAGATACTGGGGTTTAGCTGGGCCTCCCCTCTCAAAAGGCCTTAATAAAATGATGGGCTCCTGGGAGACACATGCCAGCTTATGCTGACCCTAAGTTTCTGTCCAGGGAGCTCCCTGGAACCAGCCTCCAGGACTCTCTATGGCCCCCACCTCCAATATTTCACTGGGTGAGCAGAAATTCTGACCCAGGACTTACTCTCCAGGGGCTTTCTGTGGGCACCCAGTAGGTACAGAAGATTTGAGTTCTAATGCTTTTCAGAATTCAAGTGATTCTCACCTCATACCTTACCACTGCCAAGAGTTGGAAACAGCTTGAATCATGCTTGAGAATCAGTTTTAAGTGATACAGTAGTTAGAATAGGTATGACCTTATAGATTCGTGCTTTTGAATGCTTGACCTACTGGGACTGGCACTATCGTGGCCTTGTTGGAAGAAGTATACCATGGTTTAGGTTTTGAGGTCTCCTATGTTCAAGCTATGCTTTGTGATACACAATTGCTTCTGCTACCTGCCATTGATCAAGACATAGAACTCTTAGCTCCTTCTCCAGCCCAGTGTCTGCCTGCAGGTCACCATGAAGATAATGGACTAAATCTCTGAAACTGTCAAGTCATCCACAATTAAATGCTTTCCTTTATAGGAGTTGTCATGGTTATGGTGTCTTAACCATAGAAATAGAAGCCTTAACTAAGAAAAGTGATCTCTGTCTCTTGTAGGATATGTTTTCCTTCTCTCTCTCTCTCTCTCTCTCTCTCTCTCTCTCTCTCTCTCTCTCTCTCTCTCTCAGAGAGGGTTTCTGTGTAGTTTTGGGGTCACTTACTCTGTAGATCAGGCTGGCCTCAAACTCAGAGAAATCCACCTGCCTCTGTCTCTTGAGTGCTGGGAGATGACTCAGAGGTTAATACCACTATGCTCTTTCAGAGGTCCTGAGTTCAATTCCCCCGCAACCACATGGTGGTTCACAACCGTCTATTATAAGATCTGGTGCCCTCTTCTGGTGTGGAGGCACATATGCAGGCAGAACACGATATATGTAATCAATAAATAAATCTTAGAAAATTAGAAAAGAAGAAAAGTGATTTCACCCACGTACAGTTCATTAATCCAAACCTAACAATAAAGTATCTTTGGTTTGAAAATAGGAAGAAAACAAGTAAATTTTAATCTAACAAATTCTTTAAAATAAAAATAACAAATTACAGTAATTTTACTAAAATACATGCAAATTAGCACCATTCCAGAGAATCCAGCAAAAATTACTTGGAATATTGTGAAATTAAAATATTACAAAAATCTAATGTTAAACTGTCAGGGTCAGGAGAGATGGCTCAGCTGTTAATAGCACCAACTGCTCTTCCAGGGACCTGGGTTCAATTCCCAGCACCCACATGGCAGCTAACAACTGCGTTGACTCTAAGGTTAAGAGCTGATACCCTCACACAGACATCCATGCAGGCAAAGCACCAATGCACATACATATAAATAAATAAATAAATAATTTAAGAAAAAATATCTTGATAATTCATGCTATCTTGCACAGATTAGCATTCATGTTTCACAAACAGATTTTCTTGGAGGCAAAGGTATGGGTTGTATTTTTCCATATTTTTATTGCTTTTGTTCATTCCCTGTGTGATGTGCAAAAGTAAAATTTTGCAGGCTTCAGAAAGGAAATGAGCTGGTGGTTCTAACAAATTCCACAGAACTATGTAAATACAAAGGTCTTCATACTCACCTCCCTCCCTCTGCCTTTTGCTCCTCAAAGGCATGAAATGTTAGGGACTTCCCAACATCTACACCATGTATTAAACCGATAAAATCTTAAGAGCATTTTACTTGGTAGAGTCACAAGCTAGCAGTGACCATGTGGACTGTTTAAGTTTGTGATCCTGAATTATTGACCCCTAATTCAAGACAATACTATTTCTCCACGCAATCAATGTTGCCATGCTCAAACGTCACCGTGCTTTTGAACGTTCTTACTGTTGTTGGTTGGGACTGATGATTTAGATTTATAAGTAGATGTTCTATGTATGTGGGCTTTCTGGACACCACATTTTTTTAGGACGTGCTTGTGAAAACATTCAGATTTCATTATGTTCATGAAAATATTTCAGATGCCTTGAGAGTCTCAAGACAGCCACGTTTGACAAATGTGTGACCTTCATACAGAAGGTCAACCAACTAAATTTTAAAACATTATTCTTATGTGACCTTCATACGGAAGGTCAACCAACTAAATTTTAAAACATTATTCTTTTTAAGTATGTTTATTTTAATTTCCTTATTTTTATTTTATACCACTGATGTTTTGCCTGCATGAGGGAGTCAGATCTGGAATTGAATTACAGACAGTTCTGAGCCCCCACATGGGTGCTAGGAATTGAACCTGGGTCCTCTGGAAGAGCGAATGCTATGAACCACTGAGTCATCTCTCCAGGCCCCTGAAATATGTTTTTAATTGGAATAGAATTATACTAATACCCCTCATCCTTTTCCTCCCCCCAAAACTCCAAGTTACCCTCTTGAACCCATCTTATGTGCCCTCAGATATACTGGATTTTATTTGAGGGGTGTAAGTACCACAGTGTATCTTATGGAGCTCAGAGGATGGGGGCTTCTCCTGCCTTAAGGAGTCCTCCTGATTGAACGAAGGTTGCCAAGCACCACAGCAAATGGCTGCACCCAATGGAGCCTCCCACTGGTCCTAAAGCATTCATCTTCAGTGTGAGTCTATAGTCAAATGTATAACTTTGGGATCAAGAGATCATAAACATATAAAGGAGAAGCCTGGCAATAAGTTCAGTTATTCCTTCCGAATTCTTTTTCACTGTGACAGGCAGACTTGGTAAGGTGTGAGCTTCATGAGGAGTTTGGGAATCATCTGGTCATGCCCTAAACATGCGAAAGGCTTGTCAGAGGAGACACAAACCTTCCCGGGTAGAGAGGCCTGGAAAGTGAACAAGGCAAGCTTGGTCTCCTCCAGAGAGGACGCAAAAGTGGATGGAGGAGGAAGAAGACCCACTTGTTCGTTCCCAGCTGCCCTGCTGGTTTAGAACCAAAATAACCACACAGAAACTGCATTAATTAAATCACTGCTTGACCCATTAGCTCTAGCTTCTTATTGGCTAACTCTTATATTAATTTAACCCATTTTTATGTATCAACACGAGGTCATGGCCTACCAGCAAAGTTTCAGCACATCTATCTCCGGTGGCAATCCATGGTGTCTCCCTGCCTCTGCCTTTCTTTCTCCCAGCATTCAGTTCCATCTTCCCCTCCTACCTGAGTTCTGCCCTATCAACAAGACAAGTTAGTTGTTTTATTCCTTAGTGGTAACCACAGCACACAGAGGGCACTCCCACATCACCTGGATATTTGCAACAACTGATCACACAAAAACTCGAGGAAGTAAAAAGAGGAACAAAAAGTGTCATTCAAGAAGCTACGAGACATTCTCCAAAGCTTACCTCGTGTGTGTACCTAGTTCTCTAAACGCCATGAATTCTCTAGGCTTGAAGCTATGATGGAGCCTGCCCAGTTAATATCCATTCTAGAGTTAAACGCTCTAGAACTCATTCATGAGTTCATTAATATTCTGCACAACTGTATGAAAACTGAAGAGCTATTTGCTCCTGCAACAATAGGGAAGCTATATGATTGCTATGACATAATTATTTAAAGAAAGCATATAGAGATGAGACAGTCAGGTGTAGCTCATAGAAAAAAGAAAGGAATGAATTTGCACACCATTTTCTCAGGGCTTGGAAGAGAAAACAGCAACGAGCAAAGAAAAGGCTGCCAATCAGATTTTCTAATCAGATTTGCTAAAGCTTCCAATGGGAGAAAAGCTTCAAAGTACAGCGACCAAGATAAAGACAGCCCAAAATCCAGCAATTTACCTTTTCAGAGGGAAAAAAATTTTAAGAGGAAAAACAAGAAGGTAAGGATTCGAAGCTGGCTTTACTACAGGTCTCCAAACGCCACTGAAGTGGAGTCAGAAGCGAGGCACGTCTTGTCCTGCTTGACTCCACTTCAACGGATGATGTTACCTGGGCTCTCTGCAGTGGTCACTGTGTAGGCCACGTGCAATGACAGAGCAGGCGCGGCAGTCAAGCCGAGTTGCTGAGCGCTGTGGGCAACTCACTTGCCACACACGGACACGCAGTCTGTGGAAAGGGTTGTGCGGCTCATCAACTTGAAACAAGAGCTGAGAGCTGGACAGAGTGTAGAGCAGAACGTCACTAATAATGCAGACCTCTGAGGAGCATTAGTTAGAGTCATTCCCCTGGAGAAAGGTGAGAAGTTCCATAGTAATTGATCTTTAAACAAATTACGACTTATCCCTCAAAGCGAACCGTCCATAGTTTTTACTTCGTTGGGCATCACAAAATGAAATGAACGTAAATTGTACCATGAGATATTTATGTAAGATCGAAAAAGATATTTACCAGGTATAGGGGGTGGATGTTTTAAAAATTAACTTACTTTGGAGCTCATTGAATGCACGCCAATTTTCCATCATGTTTCCTTCAGTTATATTACTGTTCATACTATTTGGGAATTACACCATATTATATTTTTATTATAATGGAATGCATTCTTCCGAATGGATGCTTTTTGTGCTCTCCTTTTAATGCATGCAAAACCTACAAGGATGAAAAATGATAGAAGTGGCCCAGGGCTGCTTTTGTTGTTGTTGTTGTTTTGTAGAGATGTTTTAAGAAATATGCTTATCTCCACATGGATTTTTATTTTCAGTTTTAGAATAAGTTAGGACAGTTTTCTCCTAAAGTGTGAGAGATAATGAAGGACTATTCCACACTCAGAACCAGTTCTGTGGAGTTTAGAGACCTTCGTCTATCCCCTACTGGGACCACAGAAAGCAGAGCGGAGGGGGTTCTCACTGTATTGTCTCCCCTTAGTGTGCAAACCAATGACTTATCCTTTTTTGCAAATTATTTATGCCAAACCAGATCATCAAAGTGTAAAACTATCTGGGAAGAATGGAAGCATGGCTATTTAATGTAAGCAATATTGGATTAAGGGATCCAGATAGAATTATATCTGCTTTTAAGAATCCATACATCCTAGTACTGAATCCAATCTGAGTCCAGCTCCGAGAACAAAGAGGAAAACAGAAATTAGACCATTCTAGTGAGACCAGCTTAATTTAACATTTACTAAAATAAGAGATGTGGAAATTCTGGGTCAAAGACAACTCAGCGTGAACCCTCTCACCATTTAGACAGGCTATATAGATAGCCAGAGGAAAGGAAAAGATTTACATAGACAGTTCAATTATCTATAATAAGTACATATCCTTAGAATCGATTAATCACATATAGCTATTTTGAGCTTGATGGTTGTGATTGACTAAGACTCAGTTACTTGGTGACAAGAACATACATTTGGGTTGAACCACCTAGTGTATCATCCCATATGGAAGCCACATGGTTCCAGACTTACCTCTCAAGTACAAAAACTGTTTTCGGTCAAATTCATGTGATTTGGATAAATAATCCCTCACATATTTCCCAAAAGCACTTTTCATTCCAAGGTTATAACCAAAAACATCTCCTTTCATTCAATTAATTCTTCTACAGAATTCCAGAGAGAAAATATAAAATGTGGAGGTTGAGACAAGTCATTGGCCCACTTGATTCAAATCTTCAGGAGCAATCCATTTGTCAGGTTGCTAGACACTAAGAGGATTAGCTTTAGATCGTAAAAATATTGTCAGTTACTCGGTTCAGCACAGTGGTGAGTAACCATGTGCGGCCATTGAAATCTAATATCGTGAGAGTGAAGTCTCCAATTGCTAGCGTTAAGCAATCACGTGGACCTAGCAGAGAGCGTATTCGAGAACCCAGATAGAGACCAGAAACATTGCAAGAATTTCTGTTGAGAGTGCAGGCCTAGTTGAGTTGAGATAGATGATGGATTAGATGACCCAAATGCCTTTAGCTTACTCATTCTATTATAATCCACTTCTCTATATGTTAGACCACACTTTATCAAAATACTCTCTTCAGATCAGGCGATCCATATTCACTTCTTCTCTGATTTCCTTTGTTAGCTGAGAAATATTGGAAGCGTTATTTACTCAGGTTACCCATGTATTTATTCAGCCAATATCTCCTAGACAACTCCTGTCTTTCAGTTACTATACTGAGTACTGGATAGAGGATGTTGACATTATAGGAGTCTTGGGATTATGGACTTTTAAACCATCCTGAGAGAAGATATTATGCAAAGACAGCATGTGTTCTTGAATAAGAAAGGATTGGCAGAAGAAAAATTATGCAGGGCAAGGAGTAGTTGGATAAGAAACTCTGTGGAACCAGTGATTTGAGGACTGAAAGACATGACATATTCATCTAAAACTCCCACTCCTTGTGCCTATTCAGAATCTTCCAGTCCCGCGTGTCTGAGTCTTTTGGACATGTGTGCTTGCCCTGATAGTAACATGCAATTTTGTACACTCTTGTTAATGTTATGGGAACGTGATATCCCTCAAAACCAATCACGTTGCCTCTTGAATTAGACAGTGGCTCCTTTTACGGCGCTAACGTAAAAGATACTGCCAGGATTACTTAGTAAATATTCACATACTGGGAAATATATCACAATCACTGTCTCAGGGTAAACAGGTTGATGAGTGGAAGATGGAAGCTTGGAAATGAATTCCTTTCACTTCCTCTTTTTAAAAGTATATCCTGAGATACAACCTTTGAAGACCTTAGAGTCTAATGTTTAGAATATAGTTGAGGGAATATCCAGATATACAGAGGTACCTTCCTAGGATATACTTCTCTTTCTACTTTGTACCTCAGTCTTCTTCCCATATGCCGGTTCATTGCCCTCCCTAAATACGTCACAGGCTATCAGACTTGTAAGAAGCATGAAAAATACTATTTCTTTTAAGAGCTTAAATGTATGTGTCTCAAGCAACTGTAACAGAAGTGATACAGATTTCCATTAAAAACTTTATTTATTGATGAAAAACAATTCACGCAGCTTAAAAGAAAAAAAACTTCAACTGACACATCGAATGTGAAAACGTTTGAGCTATTAATCGCATAGAGTTTCTGCAGTTAAGGTTGTCCCGGGTCTTATTATTCCACAGTTTTTCAATCATGGTAAAAGATAAATCCATTAAAACAACGACTTTAACAGATGGATGAGGGCAGACCAAAATCGTAAAACCATTATTCTAGTGAAGTTTGGCGTTTATTCGACTTGAGATGTAAATGTTCTTTCATGAAGATAGAGGCACTACATATTAGCAGAGGTAGTGATGTCTGAGAAATTATTACGAAAATGTCTGTAGCTGTTATTAAATACTCTCGGCATGTGGGAACGGTGCGAACCATGTCACTTCTTTGCTCCAAATCCTTCAAGATTTCTTTCCAACTTGTGTAGAAGATTAAATTCACTTTCAGCTTCCATCTGAGCATTCTGTGAAGTGGTACTTACCGCTGACATCATCTTTTCACATCTATCCACACCCTCACGCTCTCTTATGCTTGTTTGCATTAAGTCAGCGTTCTGCACGTGAAGGCTCCAATAAAACCAAGTTTCTGGACCATAATGAGTGTTATATTTTAATCACACAAAGCATCTACAAAATCTAATTCATATGGGAAGTTCTGTGATGATCAGAGTTAATCCTACTCCTCCTCTTCAGTCCTCGGGAACTTTGGGATGTCACTATAAATTTAAAATAGCCTGAGAGCATGTGGCTTGGAGATATTGGTCAGTGGGAAAGAATAAGAGCTACCCTTGAGAGGACCTGAGTTTGATTCCCAACCCCTGCATCAGATTGCTCACAATGCCCTCTTCTGGCCATTCTGGGAACTACACACACAGGTCATAGGCTCAAGCAGTTTCACTATTAGAATAATTAAATATTTTTTTAAATAGCTTGAAAGAAGCTGTGGTAAAAAAGAATTCTCAAATTAAGTTTTCTTATAAAACATCTTTTTATTACAGAATACATATTGAGAGCAATGTTCTGAAGGACGCTGCTTAGGAGGATATAGCTATCAGAGAGAGTGGGGATTTGTTATCCAATGCCATGGGTCAGAACTAAGCTTCTCCAAGCACCCTGGATTGATGATCCAAGTCTGGGAAAGCCAATCTGTAGATTTGTGTTCATTTCCATAAAAATGACAAGATTTACATCTCACTTAAAAGATTGCTGTCGTAATTTAATGAGGATACACATACTAATTAGTTTTTATTGCTACTTTCTTATCTATCGTGGTCAGGAAATCATGGTTTTGGTTTTTTTTCCTTAACTTTCCACCCACCTGAAAACTCTTTGACCACCTGGAGGCACTGCTTTTAGGAAAAACAAAACAAACAAACAAACAAAAAGAAAAAACAACTTGGGATCGTTTGAGATTCTGTTACTTCTCCTTTCCCAATTCTTTTTCTAAATGAGGTAGTACCCGTGTACACAAATTTTCAGGCACACCGTGGAGCTTCTTTCTTGCCTTTTATAATTTCCTGCCCTTCCTTTTTTTCCTCTCATTATTGAACCTTTAATTTTCACAATTGAAAGCAGTATTTCACTGGTTTTGTACTCCGGTGAAAACCATACTTGCAACATTTCCACATGAGCCTTGCACAGAGAGACTACCAACTCTATGTGTTCAAACACTGACTATTCTTTCTACTATCCTGAAAACCTTCCAGCTGAACTAAATACATCGGCCATAGAATGATGCTTTATTTATTTATTTCTAAGAAATCACAAAGAGTGTGGCATTTTCTTGTCAATGTGGCAACGATCTTTGGCGTCAGAAGCTGCTTGTCAATCTTAATGAGCTTCTCACTTCTGAAACTTTCAAAATTTGTTAGAGAAAATCTCAACCATACCACCTTTCCCTCTCTGTTGGCCGATTATCACCTTCTGTAAGATAGGCTATGCTATTTTGGAGTTTTCAGAAAACATCTATGGTCTATTCTTTCCTGTAATTAAGGTGCAATGTATTGGGCTGCTTTCAGAGGTAAGAAATGAGTTCATAAAATTAAAATTTCTGTTCGAATTTACTGCTAAAATATCGGTGCTTACACTTTAGGAAAAGAGAAACTCTTTGGATAAAAATGTAGGTGTTCAGTCTTGGGTTAAAAATCTTGGGCTTACTACCTGTTTAGATGTGAGAACGTGAAGATGAGAGAATTGAAGCATGGATTTGAAGCAATATATATGTAATACAGATTACTGGGAAATGAACATTTTAGGTACTGCTATTTTGTAAAATAGTGTTATTAATTTTTAAGTTTATAAATTTTTCTCTTTTAACTTTTTAAAAATTACTTTATTTACTTTTTAAAACCATCTTTTCTCAGTTTAAATACTTATCCCAATTCTCATTCCTTCTCTTTCTCTGCTTCCCCCACCTTCCCATACCCTATCCACCATCCACTCCTCAGAGAAGGTGAGGCTTCCCATGGATAGTCAACAAAGTCTGACACATCCATCACTTTGAATCAGGACCAAAGTCCCCCCTGCTATATTTAGGCTGAGTAAGGTATCCATCCAAAAAGAATGGGCTCCAAAATGCCAGTTCATGCACTAAAAATTAATTCTGGTCCCATTGTCATTGGCTCCACAGACTGCCCAAGCCCCACCTCTGTCAGTCACATTCAGAGGATCTAGTTTGGTCCTATGCAGGTGCCCAGCTGGTGTAGGAGGGTCTTCAATGTGTTTCTTTCATTGACTGAATAAAGAAAACTGCCTTGGCCTTTTGATAGGGCATCCCTTAGATAGGCGTGGTAGACAGAACAAAATTCTGTGAGGAAGAAGGCAGTGTGGCAGACACCATGATTCTCCAACCTGAGATCAACGTAAGTTAGAATCTTCCCAGTAAGCCATGACCCCATGGTGATGCACAGATTACTAGATATGGGTTAAAGCAAGATGTGAGAGTTAGCCAATAAGAGGCTAGAAATTATGGGCCAGGCAGTGTTTATATAAATACACTTTCTATGTAATTATTTCAGGTGTAAGCTTTAGTAATGTTTCTATTACATATGTTCTTATATTTGAGGCATAGATTTTCAGAATTGAGACAGGATCTTGATGGATTGTTCCTGTGATGAGTATGAAGTGTCCTTCTCCATCTCCTTTGATTGATTTAAGTTTAAAGTCTATTGTGTTAGATATTAGGATAGCTGTACCATCTTGCTTCTTTGGTCCATTTGATTAGAAAATCATTTCAAGACCCTTTACTCTGAGGTAATGTCTGTCTTTGAAGTTGAGGAATGTTTCCTATATGCAGCAGAAGGAAGGATCTCATTTTCATATTCATTCTGTTAACCTGTATCTTTTCATAGGTGAATTGAATCCATTGGTATTAAGAGATATTAATGACCAGTGATTGTTAATTCCTGTTATTTTTCAGTGGAAGTGTTTGTGTGTTTCCCTTCTTTGGGGTTGCTGGTGTAGGTGTGAGCTGATCTGTTGCCTGTGTTTTCATGGGTGCAACTAACTTTCTCGGGTTGGAGTTTTCCTTCTATTACTTTCTATAAGGCTGGATTGTGGATAGGTATTATTTAAATCTGATTTTGTCATTGAATATCTTGTTTTATCCATTTATGGTGATTGAAAGCTTTTCTGGATATAATATTTTGGGCTTGCATCCATGATCTCTTAGTGTCTCCAGCACATCTGTCCAGGATCTTCTGGCTTTTAGAATTTTCATTGAGAAGTCATATGTAATTCTGTTAGGTCTGCCTTTATATATTACTTTTTTTTTTACTTTGCAGCTCTTAATATTCTTTTTTCTTTTTGTTTAGTGTTCTCATTATTATATGATGAAGAATTTTTTGATTCAGTCATTTTGGTGTTCAGTAAGCCTCTTGTACCTCCATAGGCATATTGGAAAGTTTTCTTCTGTGATTCTATTGAATATATTTTCTGTGCATTTGATCTGGAGTTTTTCTCCTTCCTCTATCCCTATTATTCTTAGGTTTGATTTTTATGGTGTACCAGATTTTCTAGATGTTTTGTGTTAAGGATTTGTTGGATTTAACATTTTCTTTGACAGAGGAAGCTATTTTTTCTATCATGTCTTCAATTCCTGAGATTCTCTCTCTTCCATCTCTCACAATCTGTTGGTTAGGTTTGTGTCAATAGTCCCTAATTATTTGCCCAGATTTTCCATTTCCAGAATTCCCTTGGTTTATATTTTCTTTATTGTCTCTATTTTAAATTTCAAGTCTTGAACTATTTGAACTGCTTTCTTCATCTGTTTCTTGGTTTTCTTTGCTTTCTTTAAGAGATTTGCTGATTTCTTCCAAGTTCTTGTTTGTCTTTTCCTCCATTTCTTTAAGGGATTTTTTTTTGTTTTTCATTTTCTCTTTAATGGTCTCTATCACATTCATAAAGTTATAACTAAGGACATTTTCTTCTGCTTCTCCTGGGTTAGGATGTTCAGGTTTTCCTTTTGTAGGGCCACTAGGTTCAAGTGTTATCACATTGCTCTTTAGGTTGTTGAATGTATTCTTGCATTCAACATGGTCCCTACCCATGCCTTCCTTCAAGGAGTGCAGGTAGGGCCTCTGATTCAGGGGGTCTCTCTTCCTCCAATTGATACAGATGAGAACTGGTGCAGGCAGGGCCATGTCTCTGTTAGTTGCTGATACAGCTCTGCAGGCTACTCTCCAGGTGCAGTCTGGGTCAAGGTTCTGGTGGGCACAGGAGCAGTGGGGGATAATTGCTGGTATTGGGAGACATGTTTTTTCAGGGTTTCTGGGTTTGGTGGTTGGGGATGGGGCATGGGATGTTCCTCTGTGGCTTAGGTTCTGGAAAGCAGAGCCCTCCAGCTGGGGACTCAGACACTTCCTCTCCAGGGACAGTCAGGGCCAGTGCTCTGGTGGTCAGAGATTTGGTGGGGTAGGGGTTGTGGGCACAGGGAGGCAGCTCCCAGGTCTCTGGGACTTAACTGGGTGGATGTGGGGCATGGGATGTGCCTCCAGGATGATAGGATCTAGAGAGTTGGGCCCTCCAGCTAGGAACCCAGACATTCATCTCTCCAGGGGCAGTCTGGGTCAAGGCTCAGGTGGTCAGAGATATGGTAGGGGATGGGGGTGGGGAGGCTGCTCTCAGGTCTCTAGGGCTTCACTGGGTGGCGATAGGGTATGGGATGTGCCTCCAGGACACACTAGGGCTTAGAGAGGAGGGTCCTCCAGCCTGAGACCCAGACACTCCCTCTCCAGGAGCAGTTACAGTGAAGTCTCTAGTGGTCAGAGGTGCCAAGTCTACAAAAATTTTTAAAAGCATTTAAATAGACTGAAATATATTTAGTATGATTTTATTCATGCCAATTTAAAATGGTTTAGAATACAGCATGTCCAAAGCTTTATATCTGCTTTCTCTAATGAGCTTCTCACTTAGTAATAATACATTAGAATCACTTCTGTATAAGTAGCTTTACTTCGTTTTTCTTTTAATAAAAATACCATTTGCTAGACAGAAAGAAAACAATAAGTTTTTAGCTGAATATGAAAGCTATGAGAACATAATAACATGTCAGGTGGAATATTTCGACATTTCCAGACCTAAGCTCATAAATATTAGTGAATTTCCTCATTACTGTAAAGGCAGAAGGTACTATAAGGTCCGCGGTCTTATCCCTGCTACAATATCAGGTTTAATCATTAACCATGGTTCTTGGCTTTAGAAATTGTTATTTCTAGCTTTGATATTATTTTTCTTATAGATTCCCTCTTGCACCCTCCATGACAAAAGAGTCCACAGATCCTTCTAATCAAAAGAAACTTCTGGCATTAAAAGTGCCTCCTGTGTGTTCTAGTTAAAAGAAAAATAGTTCAAGAAGAGAGACAAGCAGAGAAGCCTGACTCCTTCAGAATAAATGAAGGACGTACCATAAAATACAAGAGTAGAAATTTTAATATTTTGGATTAAGCAAACAGTTCTGTTCCAAGAGACAGTTTACACTTTAAATAATCAAATTGGGGAATTATTTCTGTTTGTGTTCTAAACTTAGCTCAGTAGCATATGTTTTATATACTCATTTTACATATAAATATTTTATTTTAAAATACAAATTTACATTTATGCTTCATATAGGAAATATTTCAACTTTCTTATTTGTGTTAGCTGAAGTAAAACTATAATAACAACAATAATATCATGCTCTAAATGTATATTTTGAATCAGATACTGTAATACACAGACACTCCAAGGACTTCAGAGACCAAAAGAGGTGAATCAAAAATTTAGCATCAAGACCTGAAGACATTGCGAAATCAAGGCTAATCTAAGCTAACCAGCAATATTTTACAATTTTAAAAAGTGTATTTAGGGCCAGACAGTGGTGGCACATGGCTTTAATCCCAGCACTCAGGAGGCAGAGGAGGCAGAAATCTGTGAGACTGAGGCCAGCCTGGTCTGAAAAGTGAGTTCCAGGATAGCCAGGGCTTTTACACAAAGCAGCCCTGTCTCAACAACAACAAAAAAAGTATTTTTGAACTAAAAAGAGTGTGCAAACTTTTATTGAACATGTTTATCCCATCACGAAAAAGAAAAATGATAATTTTCTGGGAAATCTCCCCCAACGGGTGTGAATGGTTCTGTTTATCAGGTCATGGTCCTGTGCTATACTTGAGTTAACAGTCTGATTTCCATGTCATTTCAAGAACACAGGGTAAGCTGCCTCCTCTCCCACACATGCTGGGTTGGGTGCTCTTGCTTCCTTAGCCCCTCCCCCCACCCCCAACTCTATCATTGTATTTAGTTTGATCGTTCTTCACAAGTCACGACAAATATAACCTCTTCAAGGAAAGGCGATGTGTGCTTTTCTCCCGATGCCAGACCATTTATGATGGGGAGGGAGTTGGAAATGACTTCTGAAGTGGAAAAATAAAGGAATAAAAGACAATCACTTTTCTAGAGGAAGTGACCATACTGGATTGGGTTGATTACAGTTTTGGCTCCAAATTAACCCACTCCCTGCCCCGCGGCACACTCTACGCCCTCAGTTCTCCAGGTCTCCCCCTCCTGCAGCACTTCCGGTTGGCTTCCTGCTCTGGCCCAGTTGGCTGTCAACCAGTATGGAGCGGCTTAGCAATAGCCATCTCTTTTCTCTCAGTAGTTTGGTGTTTCTTTTTCTTGATAGCCGTTTTCCTGAGATTAGAACTCTTGGTCGAAGTCTCCTTTTTGTCCCCTGCTTAGATAGACTTGGCCTCTTCCTATGCATCTACTCATTACATCATCAATATTGATGACGCAGGGGAAAGAGTTCACTCACAAAACGTGAATTAGGCAGTCAGTTATTCTTCTCTGGACAGTTAATATATGTCCTTCCTCTTTCTTTATTTGACATTTGTTTGCTTGCTTGTGGTTGACATTTTGGTGGTATGGGGAGTGGCATTGTTTCTTTAACTTGGGACAAGAGAGAGACTATTTTTCATAGGAGACCCTGGCACCTTGCACACCCAAAACAGTTACGTAAAAGAGAATGATGTGTAAGGGAGATGGGGAATTAACAGTGACTGCCAAACTGAAAGGATCTGAAATTGTCTAGAAGACAATTTCACTAGGCAGGGCTGGGAAGGGTTATCTAGACGAGGCTAATTAAAATGAGGAGAGCCCTCTAACTATGTGTAGCGTTATCCCAGAGGCTGTGGGCCTTGGCTGAATGAAGACGAAAGGGTGATGGAGAACCTTGTTAGCCAATTATCTTTAAGAGGTGGGTCTTAGTTAAGGCGTGGTTTTGCTGGGACCCAGGGTAAAAAAAAAAAAACAAAAAACAAAAACGTGTGCACCTTTGTGTGCCCGCTCTCTCTGGATTTCTCTTTTCCTGTTTGGTGAGTTTTCCCCTTATAATAAATAAAATATGATTGTTTTAGCCTTAGCTAACCTGGTTATTTCTGCAGGTGGCACCCAACATGTTGAATATAGAAATCCCAGCCCTGGTTGGTCTGCGGACACAGAGAATGCATTCCCCTGTGTGTGGGCACAGGCGTGTGTTGGCCGCTAGTCCCGCAGCCATTATGGTTTGGAAACCTGTAGACTTTTTGGAAGCAGCGATTATTGTTTAAGTTTCTTTGCATATTTGTGGTACAGTTATAGCCAATGGTACTCAGTCAGCAGCTGTTAACTGATAGACAAAGACAAAGTTGTAAGCTTAACTTTAACCCTTGAACTTGCTATCAAATTTCAGTAGTGAGAAGACAGTCACAAGTCAAACTAAAAACATCAAAGTTGATCTTTTCTTCAACAAAAGCAATGTGTTGGGTATCTGGGCAATGTAATTATTAGGACGGTTCATAAAATCACATTTTCCCATATTCTACATATACTATAGAGTCTGAATGGAGATTTGAATATCCTATTTACCTCACTGTGAGATTCTCTGAAACATAGCTTCAAATCCCATTTGAGGAGCGAATAACTCATTGAAGGAAAGTCTCAAAAGACTGTACCACAGATTCTACAGCTAAGTGCGCTTAATGCTAATGTGTGTTTAGATGACACTAACTGGCCAAGGTAAACGAGAGGAGTTCAGTTTCTTTGTCTGGTTGGTGGGTGCGTTGGGATGCTTTCACTGTGTGAGAACACTTTTAGTTTTATTACTTGATCAATAGAGTTTAAATCTAACCAACTAGCATTCTGAAATTTAAAAAAAAAAGGTGAAATGTGAAGCTGAGCTCTCCAGTCAGAAAAAAATGGAGAGCCTGGCGCTAGACTATGGCTGCACAAGTGGCAAAGAAACCTTGGAAGCTTTAAACCGTGATAGCTCTCAGTCTGGTCTTTCGGCTTTTCCTTTGTGATTCTTTTGCCAAGGAAGCACGTGCCCAAGTTCACGTGGATCAAGTCAAACTAATCATATATTGATTACTCCTCCTGGGGCGGATGACACACCCAGCCATTTTTTGGTCTAAATCCTACCTGGCATGGCATTTCAGATTATCTGAAGAGAATACAAACCTGACAGCTTCAGATCCGGATTTGCATATGAAAAGGATATTTTTCATTTGTTTCCTTGATTTAAAAAGAAAAAAAAAACTTTATACGGTCTGCGTTCAGGAAGAAAATAGCAGAATTTGGAAGTGATTTTGATAATCTGATATTCTTCCTTCCGCAGGTGATAGGATAGAAAGAAAGAAATTTCATAAGTTTCCTGCCAGCTTAAAAGTGAGAAGATCAACAAAACACTCCAGCTACTTGGTGGATAATTGTCGGTTCTATTCTGTATTTCCCCACCTGGCGTTCAAGCACCCTTGGCTGCGTTTCCTCCCAGGTGACTGACAGTTTTCACCAGGAAAACTTGTCTCATTTCAATTTAACTTTTCCTTCTCGGTATTACAATTTGACCTACAGAAGAGTTGTGAATAGTGCACGGTCTCCTGTTGGCTTATTTGAAATGGGAGTGGAGACCATTTTATGGCCCATGTTGACTTTGCTGACTTACCTGTAGTGTAGGCCTTTTTTTATGCTACCTAATCTTCCTTCCTTCCTTTCTTCCTCCCTCCCTCTCTCTTTCTCTCTCTCTCTTTCTCTCTCTCTCTCTTTCTCTTTCTCTTTTCTTTCTTATTTTTTCCCCGTAGCATTTTCTTTATTTGTTTTCTCAAGCTCCAGGATTAGGACATTTTATATCTTCCTGGTTGGTAGTTCCTTTCTTTTTGGTTACTTCAGGAAGTGCATGATTAGGGTAAGTCTAGAACAGCCTTTATTCTAGTTTTGATGATTCCATTTATCTACACTGTGACCAATTGAGACCTTATTCATTTTACATGTGTGGAATAAGATGGAGGAATAATTCTCAGGTCTACAAGCTATAGGTGTTTCTGTCTTATAGACCTCAAATCACTTATCTTTTCTTAGAAGTTACGCTTCTCTAGACTTTCAGGATTTTACATGTTTGCAAATTTTTATTCATCCAATGACTCAAACACAAATTATACAGATTCTCTCTCTCTCTCTCTCTCTCTCTCTCTCTCTCTCTCTCTCTCTTTTCTCTCTCTCTAGTAATTAAAAATTCTTTTGGAATTTAAAGTAGAATTAGACATTTGATGGTTTTATAAACACATGTGTTCAGATTTTATAACACTATCATCTGAATATAGGTGATATTATCCTCTTTCTGCTTAGGTTTCCTAAAGGTTGTTATAATTGTGTTGGAACTAAAATACTGACTTTTAAACTTATTTAAATAATAATTAAGACATTAGTTCAGCAAAAAGTATGAAGTAGCTTCCATGTTATAATACAAATAGAAAAAACTAGGAATATTAAAGTGGGCACCACTGAAGAAACAGAAAAGCCTATGAGAAGATATTGTAGAGCCCTTTACTTTGCATATACAATGAACAAAGCAACAGAATGAACCTGTAAGACAGAATGACAAGGAAGGGTAAGCAGAAAGGAGACATATGTAAATAATGTCTTGTGATTCTCAGCTATTCGTGATATTTTTATCACTGTAATGAGACAACTTACTTTCCTAGAGGTGTGAATTATAAATAAAAACCATTTTTGCCAGAAATACTTTAGCCAAAGACAACGTCAGAAACAGCTTCCATAGCCACTCTGTCTCTCGAAAGGCTGGATTTCTTGGCTGAGCTCCATAAAGGAAAGAAGGATTCGCGTAAGGATTGAAGATGAATTACAAAGCAAAGACTGTTCTGAAGCGAGCAAATGCATAACACTGTCATAGGACAAGGGCATTTTTCAAGCACCGTAGTTCAGATCCTGTAAATCTTTCTTGTGTTGAGAAGGATGGACGCATGAGCTCTTGCTTGTGGAAGATGGAGACTTTAGTGTCTTTATTCACAAAACAAAATGTACTGTCTCAGGAGGGCCAAAACTGAAGGGTGCTAGAAACTTCGTATGTAACCATGGCTTTACTCTAATAAGTAGTGATGCTTGGATTCCAGCTTACGTCACCAACACAGCTAGAAGGTCAAACTCAGTGAGTTAACATTGTAAAGAAAGAAACGAAGAGAACTAGGTTGCGACACATCAGAAGCAGGCTGTTCTGGTATTCTGGAGACCCATTCTGGCATTGTCTTTGTCATGCGTATGACAGGAAATGCATCACCTAACACGCATGAAATGTATTGCAGCATCTGAAATCAGTGGAAGCCCCTACCCCTCCCAGCAGCACCTTAGCTCTGGATCGCCCTTGGGTTCTATAATTCCATATGCAATCATTTTTATTGCCTGCTCAGTAAATATATGATCTCGGCTCATAAAACGACTGTGCCAGATAGCACTGAATATTTTTTATATCTAATTAGTGCCCCAGATATCTTAAGATAGATTGAGAGACACTTTCTTGGTGTAAAGACATAAAATGTGCTTTTGGCAATTAGGACTCAAGAGAATCCAAGTTATATCACAATGCAGGAGGCATTCGGATGCTTAATTATAATGATTTACCCGGAAAGCAGGGAAATAACTAAATCTTTTACAACCCACTAGTCAATAGCATGACAAGTTTATAAATAACTTCCAATAAATATGAGCGTAACTTTAACAACGTGGCTTTTCATTCTTCTTCCTTATGGAAATCTGTAATAACAGAATCAAGTCAACCTTGATTCCATAATACTTTATTTAGTTAGGGCTGACTTTAGCCAATGGAGTATTTTTGTAGAAAGAATATAGGTGAATTAAAAAACAGAAGGGATGGCCTAAAATTTAAAAAATAAATAAATATAAAAGAGATTCATTCATCGCTTCAAAAACAACGGCCCGAACAAAGGCTGAGACCATGACTCTGCAGCTGCAGGGGACACACAGTCACTAAGCTGTGATGGACAATGCTGGCACTGTACAAACCCATGCCGAATGCATGCAGTTGGCTTTTGTTCCTAAAGACAAACAATAACTGTACGCAACAAACTAAACGGAGTCTGCGATGCCATCTGCTCAAATTTCATCCTTTCAAGAAGAGAAAAAGAAGTCAACTTCCCCCTGCCCCCAAAAAACTACTTAATTCTATTATTATTAAAACATTCAGTGGGAAACGATATAAAATTCTCAGAATTGTCTATGACTCGCTGACTCAGATTGTGGGAACACCACCGCTTTGCACCATCCTGGCGGGGCAGCCAGCACAGCCACCAGAGTCAATGAATGAAGCAATGGCTTAGGTTTATGGGGACGTCACTATTTTATCCTGGCACAATCTGAGCAATGCTTTATGCCATTTAAGGGCTCTAGCTAGGAACTCTGAATTTCATGATTTTTTTAAAGGAAGTGCTTTGGGCTATAATGTATAGGCATCCGATGCATTTCCTTCTTTTTTAATCATCAAATGGCATTTAAGAGGGTAAATAAATGTCTATCAGAATTTTTACTGCCTGTCCCTTGTTTTCTTCGCAGGAGAGAAATTTGATATAAACACAAAATGCCATTACCTAATGAAATGCTTACTACAGAGCAGCTAATTGACTTAAAATAGCTTAATTATAGGCCTGATTAAGTTTTTTCCGTCCGTGTTTGTATTGGCTTCCTGGGCACAGTAAGAATTATACTTCCTTGGGATTTATGGTGTCCGTGAGCATTCTGCCACATTTTAAAACTCAACGGAAGAAACATTGCTCAAATTTAGGAAAAATAGCTTTAAATTCTATGCCTTTTCATTATTAAAATTTACATGATCTTTATATTCCAATAAGGCTTCCAAATAGATGATAATTAATTGCTGCGATGGTTATCCTTGGTTGTCAAATTCACCTAGTTAAATATATCGTCTGTTTACTATTGTGTATGGGATGGTTAAATCATGTTAGGGTTAATTGTGACCTGGTTACTGTTTTCACTTGGAAATTAAGCATGGTCCGAGGAGATAGGATTGTGTGCTAAGCTGGCAAGAAGTGAAATTGTGATGGCTGATCTTAGTTCTCATCTGACCTATGTCTGGAATTAACTAAAACCCAAGGAAGTGAGCGGGCCCAGCTGTGAGGGATTTTTTTCTTAACTAAATCATTTGAAGTGGGAAGACCCACTTCGAATTCAGATCTCTGAGGTGGGAAGACCTGCCTTTCATCTGGGCTGCATCTTCTGCTCTCAGCTTGTAGAACTTCCTTCAGTTAGGAAGAAGGAAGTGTGCTCTCTCTCTTTGCTTGCTTTCTGTCGCTCTCCCTAAAGACTCCACACCTTCACCGCCATTAGAGTCTACTTCTTGGGGATTCTGGTGTATTCTGAAGACCAGCCGAGATGAGACAGCCAATATCGTGGGCTAAACAACTCCTGGATTCTTGCACCTTTCATTGGTACACAGCCATTATGAGATTATGAGACTAGCCAGTTCACAGCCTGTAAGCCTTTCTAATAAGCCTCCCCTCTGTTTTCATATGTGTGTCTATGTATACACATATATAAAAATATATATGAAGAACATATATTGATTTCTTAAATTCTGTTCCTATAGAGAATTCTGACTAATGCAATGGTTTCATGCTCTATTAAATAAAATTAACTTTATAATATTTTTAAGTATTGGTGCATGGATATGTTACTTATGATTTCAATTATCATAATTTATATTTCCTTCATGCATGGAAATATAAGTGGACTAAAAGCCTAAAACCTCCTATTGAATGACAGGAATATGTTAATTAAAGAATCAAAAATTCCTGGAATTGGTAAAGAAGTCTATGCAGAAACATTTAGAAAGAAAGTTCTGAATGACAATGATTCTCTACTCTTCGTTATTATAAATAGAAAAAATTATAGCACTCTGTAATAGGCATACAATTAGAGGATGTTGTTTTATTTTCGATTGGCACAATAGTGACGCATGTTTAGAAGACCAAGTGAGTATTTCAACACATTTGTGACATGTGTTGATCAACACAGGATAATTTACACTTCTTTTCTTCATCTCAGTGTCGGAACACTGAGTTCTTCCCTTCTGATTTTAATGTAATATGTCATAAACTCACATTAGGATCTTCAGAGTCCTTTAATCCTTGGGTTATGGCATTCTGTTAATGAATTATAATGGAGATGACATTTAATTAGCTGTTATTTTATGCTGCAAAGAGTGAAAGATTCTTTAGTTTTATATATTATTAATTACCCACTGCAATGTTCTTTATAATTTCATTATTCAAAGTGTCTATACATGGTAAATCCAGAATACAATGAGGTTAAGCTGCTTGTTCAAATTCATACAACTGTTAGATAGTGGAACCGTTATTTAAGTTAATCCTGATTAGTATCCAAGAATAGGAGCATCTCCAATGATTTTACAAAATTCACTCTTTAACTGCTGTGAAGATCACAGATAGATTAAAGGCCACAGTCTTGATAATTTTCCAATCGAATCGCAACTCACTCTGGAGTTTTTAATGGACTGATTTTCTTCAGTTGTGAAAAAAATCAGTGAGAGTGTTCGCTTTGGTAGTGTATTACTAAAATTGGAATGATTCAGAGTAGATTAGCATGGCCCCTAAAAAAAAATCACTGAGAAGTCAAAGATTGGCTTGTAAGATGAGTCCCATGGCCGCCTCCTGTTTGGGGGAGAACTCAGTAAATTTGCTACTTACTAGATATTTACTTTTTTCTCTAAGCAACTTAACATGTAATATATGCAATCAAGGAGAAATGGTGTGTATTTATGTCATGTTTCATAATTCTTTTTGTTTGTTTGAGACAGGGTTTCTCTGTGTAACCTTGACTCTCCTAGAACTCATTTATGTAGACCTGACTGGCCTTAAACTCAGAGATCTGTCTGCCTCTGACTTCCAGATGCTAGGATTAAAGGTGTGTGCCTCTCCTTCCTGGCTATGTTGTGCTTTGTAATCCACAAAATAAAACATGAGATTCTAAAAGGTCAAAAATAAATAATTTAGCACAGCCACGAATAGGAGAAAGTAACTTTGCCTATTGCCGTATACATTATCCATAAAAATAGTTTAAGAAAAGCAATTATTGACCTTTAGTTTGGTTCATTTGTAATACCACTGCTTCATTTGGTGGCGATATAAGTATTTTCGAAATGCTTAATGATTACAATTTATTATTGTTTCTATTTCCTACTATTAGATGTTAGAGATGGCTTTTGCATTCATGATATTATATAAATGACCAAAGCTCCCCTATGATCACAAAAATAAGAAGCAAATGAAATTTTCAATAATTGCTAGTGAGACATACTTTGCTACAAGATCTTTTACATTAGCTAGGGGTAAATGGTACAACGCATTCCTATGGTCAAAACGTCCCAAATAGAATTCTGTGTAAGTTAATAGGATAATAGCAGACTGAGTATAGCGTAAGTGGAATAAGAAAAGCCTGTTTGCAATATGAGTGACAGGTTAAAACATGGTAACTTTGGTAACTGTGCATTTGTATTAAAATTTACAAAAGGTTGCTAAAAATACAAACTATTGCCTAGAAAAAGTAAAGAACGAGTTCATCAATATAGACTTGATCATCTTCAACTTGAAAGTAGGGAAAATAAAGGGGGAAAAAGGAGGAAGGTGGTAGTTAGGGGTGGAGCTTTAGAAAACAACCTCATTAGAAACAGCAAAGTGACTCCCCAGCAATGTCTTGGAGCCCTGGCCCTTACCCTCTTCCCGCTTAGGGTCTCCGAGCCTGGGCTGTAGAGGTTGTGTTGAGCTTGTACATCGGGGCTGAGTACACCACTGTCAGCTGTTCTCTGTGTTTTCACGAGTTGTAAATGTCTGTAATATTCAACATCTGTAGAGAAAAAAAAAAAAGCCGCTGCTCTGACGAGGGCCGAGAACTGCACTTATCTGTAGGTACGAGAATTGCGTGTGTAGGATAGACGCCCTTGGGAACTGGACTGGTTTAGGAAGATGACAGTAGTGAGTTATCCTCTGAGATCCATGACCTCACCAGCCGTGAGTAGTTTGCTGGGTTTACAGGGCTAGATTGGATACGTCAGGGAGTTGCAGCAACCAGTTGCAACAATGCATGCATGCTCCTGCCTTACCACGTGGATTCAGCCAACTGAGCACCAGCTTCTTCTTTTTGTTTCCCAAACGTGGAGGCCACAGCACAAACTGCTTTGTTCCCTGCTGCCAGGATTTCACCATGATAGACGGCAACCTCGGAGTGCAAGCCAAAAGAAAGCCTTCGATCCTCAAAAAATAAGATAAATGATAAAAATAAATAAGGGAGGAAAGCAAATGAGAAGCCAGGAGAGGTAGTCCAAGGCAGGGCTGAGAAAATGAGGCAATATGAGTCACAAATTTCAGGGTATTTTTCACATAGTTGAAGAGCCCAGGGCTTAATAATATTGTCAAACATGTCAAATAACGTACAGAAAGTAAAGATCCATATTAATAAGCAAAGGCATTATATGGTCAACCTTTCTCACTCTTTTTTTTAAAAAAAATTGAGCCATTATTTTCTTTCTAATACAAAGCGCAAAATTGTTCCAGTAAAGATCATGCCCTAAAATTTGTTCGAATTTGAAAAAATAAAACACCTACAATTATCGCCAATGAGTATGCTGTTTATACTTCAGTAGAAACCGCATTGTTTTCTCTGCTTAAAAGAAAGAAGCACTTTGTTCTCATCATGGTCTGACTCTTGGGTTCATCTGACTAAGTGCCATGTTCTGAGTGTTTACGTCACCCTAAGATTTGCATATGCTGACATTATCAACCGGAAAGTGATGATGGTACATAAAGTTAGGACCTCTGAGACATGATTAAATCATTAGACCAGAGCCCTCATTAGCAGTATTAATGCCATCATAGAAGAAGAACAGACAGATGCCTGGTCCTTGTCTCTGTGAGGACACGACAAGATGGCATTCTGGGGATTGGGGGTACAGTCCTCCCATGTGAACTGATGTACAGTACTCGCAAGACATTAGGTCGTCCCGGGCTTTGCCTTGACCTCGTCAACCTCCTCATCAATGAGAAGCAGATTTGTTTCCTTTGAAAGCTACCTGCTCTATGGTATTTGTGGACAGCGTCAGGATAGACCAGGATAATTTCTTTCCTTGGATGCCAATTTTTGGCAAAGTTACGTACCAAGTTGAAATTGGTGGCAAAGCTAAAACCACAGAAAAGTTAAAGAGCTTAGAATTCCGAGAGACCCAAGAAAGACTAAGTCCATATTGATACTGTAACATTAGTGCAGCTACTGAAATTTTTGTTCAGGTTCTGCCTTTAAGAACATGACATGTAACTTGACTGTAATCTATCTATCTATCTATCTATCTATCTATCTAGTCTATTATCTATCTATCTATCTATTTTATTCCTTCTTTTTTAATGCAAATGATTTGATATTTGTTTGCTTTTCCTTTGCAGTACTTAATAGTCAACCCACATCCTAGGCAAGTACTTTACCTCTGACCTATCTTCTCAGCCTAGGTCTCTTCACTGTTATATAAGGGAATTATATCATTTCATCACTGCTAACCTTTCCAGGCACTTTGGGCTCTGCCTGCTGCAACATTTCAGTGAGCCCTCTGAGTATTTTATGCTGTGTCAACGACTGAATCCTAAGCCTAAGTGTGCTCTGTCAGTGCCTAGAGAAACTGGCTGCCCAGCCCACCAGTGTGCATCATGATTCGGCAGCCATTAGAGAGGCAGCCCAAGCCAAGGCTGTTTGCAGGGCACCAAAATACCTCAAGATCATGGCAGCCATGAAGTAGCACCCCAGGTGCCTTGACCGATGTGTGACTTTAGTCTCTGGGCCCATGCATCTGGCTGATCAGCTCTGGAATCTCCCATAGCCACCATCTTCTACCTCTGACACAGCTGCCGACCTTGAGAAGGGGAACAAGCCAGGAACTAGGGGCCACAGAATCCCTCACTGCCACTGAAGGATCGGTCCTCATTAGATGGATAATGGGTGGGAGAAAAATTGGGGTTCCAATGGAGTCCAGCTGCTCTTCGGATTCCTAAAATATCGTGTGTATGTGTGTGTGTGTGTGTCTGTGTGTGTCTGTGTATGTCTGTGTGTGTCTGTGTGTGCACATGCACGCACATGCGTGAGAGAGAGAGAGAGAAAGAGAGAGAGAGAGAGGAGGGGTATCATCACAAATTCATCTTAGAGAACGGTTTGTCTTAGACAGAATTGTTTTGCTAAGAGTTTGACGATATAAGATATAGAACTAAGTGATAGGTACAGTGAGATAGTTCTAAATATAAAAAGTGGAAATGTCACAATTTCCTCAAACATGGAAGACATAGAAATGAGAAAGAATGTGGGAAAGGGCAAAGGAGCACTTAATTAGAGACTAGGCTCTCCCCTGTGACCACCTAAAACAGCCACTGAAATTATAAAATGTTGAATGTGCAGTTTAGCTAAGAAACATAAAGAAACTGAGCTATAAATCCTGGTGTCCCGAAGAAATCAGACGCCACCTGGAAGCTCTCTGTATCCCGGAGAGAGAAAGAACAGAAGCAGTAAGATCTTGACATTGACCAAAACTATGTGGAAAGCTTGGAAGTCCATCACAGAAGTTAGAACCCAAGTCAAGACAAAACTAGAAAGCCCTGCGTGGCATCTGTCTTACCATCCTTAATGTGACGGTTCCGTCTCTCTCCAGAGAGGAGGCTCCAGGAAGCCCTTCGGGTCTCTATTGTCTATTTTCCAACACCCAAATCTTTACCATGAAATACAAGCAGGCATGCAGCTTAGCTACTGTGCCCCAAACAGCATCATTGTTCATCATTTGCTGGACATTGAGCCCCTTTAATTGACTAGCCTCCACATAAAACTTCTGAAAACTTCTTGAAACTTGTTGGATTTTGTTTTGGTATGGTTTGGGTTTGGATTTAGTCATAAAGGCTACACCTTTCCCAGTGGGTTTTTGTTTTTGTTTTTGTTTGTTTGTTTGTAGGTGGTGGGTTGGGGAATAGTCTCCTGCACCCTGGGTTGACCTTCACCTCCTTAGAGAACTGAAGATGGCCTTGACCTTTCAATGCCCTCTCCTCCCCTCTCCACATCCTGAGTGCTGAAATTTCTTTGGCATGCCGCCATACCTGGCTTCTAAAATGTTGTTATGTAACCCAAAGCTTCATGTACACCAGGCAAGAATTCTCACAGAACTTCACCCTAGTCTGATTTCTCCACCTCTGAGATGAGAAATAATTAGTTAAAATAACGAAAGCTTAGCTTCTTAGTTTTACGTTATTTCTCCCAATTTTTTGTTTCTCGCACTTTTAAAATGTTTCTCATTCTTGGTATGAAGTTCTTATTTTCTTCCCTCTGAGCCAGAAAGAGAAGGAATCATGTATCTTGGCTTTTTTTTTTATTGCATTACCAGTTTTTAGCTTAGTGCCAGGAAAGTGATAGATAAAAAGGAAGTACTGAATGACTAGTTTGTATGAATGATGAACGATTTCAAATTCTAAGAAAGGTCTAAAATACTCCCTACGGGTTCAAAGATAAATTGTGACAGCCTCATTCATCACCCACAAAAGGAGTCAAGTCCCTTAAAAGATAAAAAAAAACATTAATTGTGTTACTAGTAGGTGTCAGTGACCCAAACATAGTTGTCACTTTCTATCTCCTAGCATATAAAAAAGAATTTCATTAGTCTAGTCTTTACCCACAATGGATCAAAGCATTGCACTTCCTGTCCACCCTTCTCTGATCATTTAGTCTAGATGGCATGATCCATGACTTCATTGTTTTCCTATTGGAAATTTTACACAAGCCCCCAAACTTGCCTGTCTGTTCCGTCTTGGTCCTTTTAGCTCAATTACATCAAAGACTACTTTAAAATATGAGTCTTAGACTGGGGAAGATGTCTCAGGCTGTAAAGCTCCGCCCGCGTGAGCATGAGGACTGAGCGTGGTTCTCGTGGCTGTATGAAAAGCAAAGCCTAGTGGATTAGTGGCTCACCCTTGTGATCCCAGCTCTGGATATATCAAAATAGATGGATCTTGGGGCTTGCTGGACAGCCTACCTAGCTGAATCAGTCCCAGTGAGGGGCTTTCTCCAGCTTCTGAGGAATAAGAATGACTCCATCTGCACATACACATACCTGCATGCACAAAGAAATGTGAATCTGGTCGCAGAAGATTCTCAGTAAGACTTCTTGAGAGATCACTAAGTCAAAACGGTGTCAGGGTTTACAGTCCCCTGTGTGATCCATCATATCTGATTCTGTTTACCCTTCCATTCTCAAAACACTCAGCCATCCAGCTTCTGCATTTATACAAATGTTTCTGAGTGCAGCATACGTTATGGGAGAAGCAGAACCACTTCCTTCTTCATTCTGCTTTCATTGTCAGAGGAAGCTCTTTCAAGTCTCTTCACACTGCCTCCCGATTACCAGAAGCCCTCTGAACTCTATTCCCTGAATACTACAGTAGACAGTTATCAGTGGGTGTTATGTTCAAAACTGAAGGAACACAGTTTGTACAATTCCATTTTATTATTAACTCTTTGTGTGTGACTGTGGGGGGGGGGGGATATGTGTATAAATGCAGGTGCCCTCAGAGGCCAGAGAATGCCAGATTCCCCTAGAGTAGAAGTGGCAAGCTGTTGGGAGCTGCCTGACATGGGTGCTGGACCAGAACTTGAGTCTTCTGCAAGATTGTACCTGCTGTGCTCTTAACCACCGAGCAGTCTCTCCAGGCCAAGGGACAGGTTCCCCTTATCGTCTTACTTTGGTTTTCCAAAGCCTGTATGCAGTTTTAAATTACAATTCCCACCTACCTAAACATTAGTACTTTCTAAACACCTATAATGGTCCATTTTCAACCCTATCTAAGCAGGATTTGACATTAAGACAAGGGAAAGATGAAGTCTTAAGAAAGTCCCAAATATAAAATATTGAATAAAAACTGATTATCTACCCCCACATCAGAGTAATTTGCTCTATACTCTGCTCTGGTATAGGAAGAAACTGTGTTTTTTTCTCTATGAAAACTTTCATAATGAGAGTGATGTATTTGTATAATGACTTCTTTAAGGTTCATCATTGGCATTAAACCATTTATCTACTAATTTATCTTGTTCCTAAATGTACTGTAAATGTGGATCAGACCTAATTCATCACTGTGAGATAAAATACAATTGCAATCCTAAGATGCACATACACTCAAAAAACTAACATACGTGCACATACATACACACACACACACACACACACACACACATCTCATAGTATGTGACCATGGTACTAAACATGTGACATGATGATAGCGAGGACTAACCCAGTATCCTAGGTTACTAACAATATGTAAATATGCTAAAAATTGAAAGTAGTTATTAATTGTGCTTATCCACATAACAGCATAGTCTTTCCTACATATGCTGTATAGACAGGCATTTATTTGATACTTACATAATTGTGTTATTTTATTGGTCTAATATTTCTTAATTATACTCTGGTTTAACCAGAGTATTAAAGTACTTATCTAGTGGTTTTTTTTTTTTTTTTTTTTTTTTTTAGCTCACGCATAACTCGGAAAATAGAAGTGAGATTGAAGGTTGAAGTATTCACGGCTCACATAGAGATCAAACTTCTTTTCTCATTTCCCTTGGTTGTGAAAAGTGTTTCTTTAATTTACTTACAGGAGCATTAAACCTTCTTTAACAAGTCATGAGAATCAGGACAAATATGCCGAGTCAGAAACCAAGCCGACCTTATCCTGCCTACCAGCTGTTGGTGACAGTCATTGTTGCTAAACTCTGAGATCTACTTAGCTCCAAATTATTAATAAAAATGCTTCCAACGCTCTCAGAAGATTAAAATGGTAGATAAAAGTAATTCTGTCACATTGCTTTGTGTTTTGAATTTATTGTTTTACATCTAAATGCGGAACTGAATAACGTGAGAAGTGGTTCATGAATGTTAATATGTATGCTTTGATTTAAGTTTGTGTATGAGTGAAATAAGCTTTTCCTCCCATGGTTAAATCAAGATACAAAGACACTAAATGGAAATAGTATACCAACATGTTACTTTAAAATAAGATATCTATTCAACATTTTTATATTCTTTTATTCATCCCTCAATGAAAGCCTATGCAATTTAGTAACAGGGCTCTCTTTTTATCATAAGTTCATCCTTTATTATAAGAGTATTAATGAAGCCAAGTCGATGATGGGATAAACTCTCATGCCCTCAATATCAAATTCTTCCCTTGTGTCTTCCTTTATAAACCTTATCTTGGGAGACAAGGTCTCTCACTGAAGTTTATTCGTTAACTAATCTGTCCACTGAGCTCCAGGAATTCTCCTATCTTTGTTGGAATGACAGACTCATGCTGCTATAACCAACAATTTACACAGTTCTTGAGTATCTGAACACAGGTCCTCATTCGTGCTCAACAAGCATGTTACCCCCCGACCATCTTCCAGGCCCCCAATCCTTCCCTTTTTCATAAATGGATGGCATAATGTGGTTATGTGGTGACATCATTTTCCTGATGAATAACAAATGTATACTCAAAAATATAACATTTAAGATAAGATTCACAGATGGTTTCTAGAGTTATCTATGAACTTTCTGAGACTATAAGTAAACATATTATACTGGCAGATTATTAGCACTTTTCTCAGAATAGCCATAAATAATATCCACTTCTCAACCACATGATATCCTAACTTATAAATATATAGATATGGATATATAAGGAAAATGCTTATAAGTCTATACTTAAATAGGCAATGAAGTTAATGAGACTTCAAATTCAACTTATCATACATAATTGACATCATAAATCTGAAGTGAAGAAAATTAAGGTTTAATATTTATTTTACTTTAACTAACATCACTTTATTTCCTTGTGATGAAAACCTAAGGAAGCAGTTTTAGCATTTAATGTACAGCTGGGTCTGAGAGATGGATCGGTGCTTAACAATACTTGCTGCCTTACAGAGGACTCAGGTTCGGGTCCCAGCTCCCACATCTAGAGTTTCTCAACTACCTATGACTATAGATCAAGGGACTTCAACAACCTCTTCAAATTCTGTGCACTCCTGTGTACATATGGTGCTTATCTATACAGTACACACACATATATGTAGACAAAAATCATTCTTTATAAAAGAATACACAAGTAAGTTTTTAATAACCCTGGGTACATAAATTAAATTTTAAAATGACTGAGCTGTACTGCCACCTCATGAGTACAGTTTTGGATATTAAAATGACTACTCCCCTTGTTTAAATTTTCCTAAAGTTTTCTTTGAAAATGGAGTAAAAAGAAATGTCACTGAAAAGTGAGCTTCCATATTAAATGTTATATTAGATGTTATATAATCTATATTTCTCAACAAATAATGTTCCTTAAATGTGAGTTTTCATGAAATGTAACTGTCTTGCTTTCAATATGTTTAGGTACAATCTTATAATAGACATATGTATTATACACAAAGATGAGGGCATTTTGATATGTTGTCAATAAAAGAATATGCATCTTCCAACCTTTATCCATCAATCAGATGCTGCTGGGAAGACAATGCTTCACTGGAGAGGGGGAACTTGTTGGAGAAATAGCCTCTTCGCATGGACTGCAAGCCTATTAATGCTGTAAATTTATCTTCACGTGTGTCATGTAGGATGCATTATCAGCCATTAGATGAGGGTAGAAGCTCAGCATTAATGGGGCCACTGTTGATATCGTTTACCACAATATCCTCCCAGTCATGTGCAATGAACATAGCTCTTTCATCTAAATGGTAAACTGCTTTCAGTGATACACAATTAAGAAATATGCTATCCTGTTGGGAGCCATGTAAGAGGACCAACAAGCAGCACTGAAACTCAGAGAACATGACTGAGTAATTGGTAGAGTCATGTCTGAGGGAGTCATGGAGAGGCAAAGCCGTGAGGTCCTGAGGACAGCTCTGATTGTTGCTCTTATCGTCCCTACCCTCATAATATATGAATCACATGAAAACTTTCAAGGGGTTTCTAGCCCTTCATTTGGCAGTGATACTGGTATTTACCAATAATAATTATTGACTTTTTGCAAGCATTGCTGTTGGAGCAAATTAAAGAATCAACCACCATCCTTAGAGAGAATTTATACATGTAGAATTGTTAGTCAGGTTATGTTAGCATGTTTCTGTTAACGGCTTTGAGGTAGAAAATCTTGGGAAACAATTTAAAGTTTAGAAAGACACATGGTTGAGTGAGCAGTTCACTGAGGTCAGGGAACAAAACAATGGCAGCCTGGCTTCTGCTGGCTATCATAGCTTTCTTGGATGGGTTGGTGATCAAAGGTTATGGTTAATTATTAGTACCCATTTCTGCCCTCTGCTTCTTGATATAAAAAAAACTATTTATGACAAGGTATATACCCTGAGAACTTTAGGTAACGCTGACTGGTTCTTTTTCATATGTAAAAGTTTAAATTTGTGATTCTTTTAAGATTTTTAATAAAATTATTTTTTGGTATAAATAATAAAATGATCGATGATATGGGAGGTCCTTCTGTCTATGTGTTGCTTTTATTGGTTAATGAATAAAGAAACTGACTTGGTCTGTATTAGAGTAAAAGAGTAGAGCTAGGTAGGAAAAACTAAACTGAATGCTGGAAGAAAGAAAGCAGAGTCAAAGAGAAGCCATCTAGATCTGCAGGATACAGATGCTGGGTACAGAACTTTACCCAGTAAGCCACAGCCAAGTGGCAACACACAGATTAGTAGAAATGGGTTAAGCAAATGTGGGACAATAGTCTGTACTCTTTCACTTGTATTTTAAATAAATGCTGATTGGCCCATAGCCAGGCAGGAAGTAGTGACAGGGCAATGAGAATTCTGGGAAGAGGGAAGTTTCAGTCTGCAGTCATCACCCAGATAGAGAGGAAGCCAGACACAGAGCAAGCAAGATGTGACTGCCTCACTGAAAAAGGTACCAAGCCACAGACAAGAATTATGGGCTAATGTAAGTTATAAGAGTTAATAAGAAGCCTGAGCTAATGGGACAATCAGTTTATGATTAATGTAGATCCCTGTGTGTTTCTTTGGGGCTAAATGGCTGCAGGACTGGGCAGAACAAAAACCTCAGTCAACAACCAAAGATATAAGAACTAGCTAGCAATATACTTAAGCTATTGGCCAAATAATTGCAAATAATATAGTTTCTGTGTGGGTCTTGGCAGCTGGGAATGAACAAGCAGCCTCCTACAACAGATTTGTCCTTTCTTTGTAACTACAAAATACAGTCTGCCAGTAAAATAACAGAAAAATACCTTGCTTGCTTACACTCTGTTAATCTATAACAAGTTGCTTGGACATGACTGTATGTGAGTTCTTGTATATAGTGTTATATTACTTATGCTTTAATAAATAAAGCTTGCCTGAAGACCAGAGGGTAAAGCCACCATACTAATCAACCATACAGGCCAGGGAGTGGTGGCACACACCTCTAATGCCAAAACTCAGGGGACAGAGGCAGACAGAACTTGGTGAGTTCAAGGTCACTCTGGGCTGCACAAGACTGAATCTGTCTAAAAAAGAAATGGAGCTCATACAAAGGTGATCCCAGCACTTTGGATCCCACACCTTTAATCCCAGCACTAAGGATGTGGAGATAAGAGCAATATGACTGGGTAGAGAGAGGAATATAAACGGGAAAAGACAGGAACTAAGTGAGTGTGGAGTCTGAGGATTCATGGAGACAGGATCTTGGTCTTAGATTTGATAGAGGTAAAGGATCTGTCTTTGGCTGATTGTTTTGCTTTTCTGATCTTCATGTTGAACCCCAGTCTGTCTCTGGGTTCTTATCTTTCATGCTACACTTGGAGATAATTTGTTTCTCACCTGTAATATGTAAAATGTTTACTCATGTAAGGGATATGGAAAACATGATGTTTTAAACCTGTAACATTGTAACCCTTCACTTAACAATAGAATGTAATTTTTTATCGCTTGACAGATCGTGCTGGGGTATATAAACTGTAAAAAAAAAACTAAGAACACAAAGAAGGGATACATCTGGATAGAAGTAAAGAAAAGAAATAAGGAGATGAGAGAGAGATGAAAGACCTTAACAGTGTGTGTGTGTGTGTGTGTGTGTGCGCGCGCGCGCGCGCGCGCGCGCGCACGCGCCATGTCTGTATGTTCCCTTTATCACTAGCCCCAGAATTAAGTTTTACTCCCTCAGATAGAAAGTCAAACTGTGTGATTAGTTTGCCAACTCAGTAGCTCCCCCTCAGTTCCTGAGCTGCTGAAGCCATGTCCCCACAGCAAGGTTATCCTGCTGGATTAAAGCATAAGTCAAATGCAGTGTATTGTCATCTATTTCAAAAGCAATTTTGTGAGTGGGGAGATGCATACAACAAAAAAATTATTGTTCACTTATACATACAGCTTAAGAAACCAGTATTTACAATATACATAGGGGACCTCTCAGCTCTCTGTACTCACAGTGACAACTCCAGAGGGAAGCTTATTCCCACAGAGTACTGGTACTTCAGTTGGGAAGCACAGGATATTTCTTTAAGTATTGCATTTGGAATCTCTAAAATAAAAATAAATGTATGTGTCTAGTAATGGGCATGAGAATTACTTAAAGAGATTTGTATGAAAACAAGTGCTGTGTAAATATTACTAACATTGTTACAAATACATAATCAAACAATGAGCCTGCCAAAGGAAGAAAAGACCATAAAATTTACATTTTTGGCACATTGATCAATGACATCTTGTTTCCTTCCTTGCTTTTTCAGCGAATTGTAAAACATAAATATCATAAAGATGCTTAAATTAATTATAAAACACATAAAATATTTCAACTTTCTAAATTATACTTTTTATAACTTCATTAAATGAATCATTGTTGAATATTTCAACAACAAAAAAATAATGGCTATGCCAGCTACATCTTATGTCTATGTGACATAAATTGCACTTGATATGAGGTTAATAAAACCACACCTACATAAGATCTGACTATATGGAAACCTGAAGGGTATTTTTTAAATAAGGGATAAAAGTGGAAGGTTCCAGCCCACTGTGGGCAAACCCACTTCTGGACTTGTGGTCCCAAGTTTGTTTTTTTTTTTTTATTTTTTTTTAATTTTTAATTTTTTTTTATGAAACCAAGCAAACAATACGGAGCAAGTCAGAAAGCAGCACCCCTCCATGGCTTCTGCATCAGCTTCTGCCACCAGGTTCCTGCTCTGTTTTGAATTCCTGTGCCAAATCCCTACAGTGATGAACAATGATATGGAAGTGTAAGCCAAACATACCCTTTCTTCCTCAGTGTGGTCTAATCATGTGTTTCATCACGGCAACAGTAACCCTAAATAAGACAACAGATTATGAAAAATATCATAATCTTCCACAGTAAACCAAACTTAGTCTTTGTAGTCTGTAGGTCTGTATGCTTTTCTGAATGTCCTACGTTCACACTTGAAAAAATAAAATATCCCAGATGTGACAGTGGCCACATCTACAACTAGAGTTCATGGCAACTCAAGCAGGAGGATCTTAAAGCTCAAGGTTGGCCCGTGCTCACTCCTCCACAGTAAGTTCCAAGCCAACCTGAGATACAGAGTGAAATGCTGCCTTTCAATGGTGGGAGGGTGGATAATTCACAGTGTGCTTCACAGTAACATAGCTGCCGTTATTAACCTTCTTAAAACACCTTCAGAATATATTCTTGAATTCAGATTATATTCTCATTACCAAGTGTGTGGGGCTTGGGAAATTGCTCAAAAAGGGACCGGGAGTCTATTGTGGTTTCTGATTCGAATTTCAACAGCAAGGACCAAATGGTAGGACGTCCCATTGCCTTGTACACACTTTTAAAATGGTAAACAACAGCTGTGTGGAGATTTGCAGCTCGTAAGAAAATGTGGCTCAGCAAAGATAGTTTTACACAGTTTCAAGCTCAGAGTCAGAACGTGGAACTAGATTTTTCAACTCAAAATCAAATGTCCTGATCACTACTCTGAAGTTGGTTTTGTTGAAATTGGCAATTCGTACTTCTTTCTCATCACAAGAAAAGAGTGATCATTTTAACTGGCATGTTTTAAATTGTCTATAGCAGATATGGGAATATGCAACATAGCAAGAAGCTTATTTCCTATGTCTATACCTGTGTTGTAATTAACACAGTTTGCATGAATAATACAAGTGACTGTCCCTGCATGGTAATTAAAATCCTCTTGGAAAATGTTTAAGATCGATACTCTTTGCATTCCAGCAACTGATACTGCATTGGACTTTTGCATTATTATTAAATAATGTAGAATCATAGAACTTGTAAGAAATTATGTTTTCACTATCACAATTGTGTAAAAATATGTAAGAATTATAATGTAGAACTTGTAAGAAATTATGTTTTCACTATCACAATTGTGTAAAAATATGTAAGAATTAACTTGGCAAAAATGCTACTAATATTCCCATTATTAAATATGATCTTCACTAAGAGCAGATAAGATCAAAATGTAAATCTTTGTTTTGCCAGACAACTCAATATTACCCCCTCCAATGAAACTGTGCTCTTACTTGCAGTCTTGAGTTCTTTTGGTGGGAAATAAGGTAAACCTTTTCATTACAAAAAAATCACATATCATTAATGCGTTAGTGTTAATTGAAAAATAAAATTGATAATAACAAATAGTGAAATGAGCAAATTCTTAAATATCTAAAACAGCATTCAATCCTGTCAAGCACTTAGATTTTCTTATGGTTATTTAGTAAATTAAGCAAAAATGGTAAAAATCAAAAGATAAATTCATGCTGCAGGAAGAGTGTGTGTGCATGTTTTTGCCCAATGAAAATCATATAGATGCAAAGATAAAAATGATTCCTGGAAATAAAAGTCCTTGAAATTTACTCTAATTTGAAAGTTGTTATTATGTCTAAAAAACAAACGCATATGAAAGGCAAGACTTTCGAAATATAATTTGGGAGCTTACATAATATAATAAATAAATTAGTTCCATGGTGGATTAAATAATTCACTATAGAGTGATCTTTTCTCTATATTTATGTATACTGAAATTTAGAACATTTATGACTTCATATACAAGCAATGTACATTAGACACCTGCTATAGCTAAACTCAATTATAAACTTATCTACGATTAGAATGTCAGAACTGCAGAGAAAATGACCTCATGCGGACCAAGGAAGATGCAAACATCTGGAGTATACAAAAGAATCGGTCTGAACGGTGCAATGGGAGGCTGGCTTCCCTTGTGCTAATCTATAGAATTCTATTTGCAAATTGTAGTTCTTCCTATAAGCTGGCCCTTTCCTCTCTTGAGTGTCATAGGCCACATTTGTTGCAGATGACTCTTTCACTGCTACCCAAGTTAAAAAAAAAATAGAATTCTGACCAAGAGAGAATGTGGAAGCTCAGAGAAGCTAATTAGCCTCTCCCAATGCCAAGTTTATTTGTTTCACAGTAAACAATTCAGCTCAGATGTTGAAGGTTCTTGGATCCTGTAATCTGGGATCCCTTTGTCCTTTTATCAGATTCTCTAAATACCCTGCCAGTAAGGAAATAGGCACACTTGTTCTATAAAGAGATCAATATAAAGGTGTAAAGAAGGAAGCCAGCTCCTTTTCACAATCCTGTGGATCAAGGTAAACTATAGGATTCTGTTCATCTACTGCAGTATCATCGGACACCACCAACATCGGACCTTAGGCTAGAAACATTGCTAGGGAAATGTCAATAATTTAAAGTTCACATAGCAGGAACTTGAGGAAAGTGCTTGAGGAAAGATGGTGTTGGCAAGAGCTGATAGTTTAGTTGTGTTCCCAAAACATTCCCAGAAGGAGGGAACACTACAGTGAAGAGTGTTATTCTTTTGGCCCTTTAAGGGATAAGCCACGCCCACTCCCAGCAACCCCTGACCTCTGTCCCACCATCTTGGACTCACTCTTACTGTTCTCTTCTTGGGGTTGCACGCATCTCCCGGTTTCTCTCTCTCTCTCTCTCTCTCTCTCTCTCTCTCTCTCTCTCTCTCCCCCTGCCATCCCCTTCCCCTTCCCCTTCATAACCATCTGAATAAATATTTCAATCTCACTCTACATGTTGTGTCTGTCCACATCTCTGCCTCCTGCCTGCCTGCCACAGGCCGCTCGGGAACTGCCTGGGGGATTTTTTAAAGTATAAAAAAGAGGACTCTGGGAAAGTTGCTGCTATAAACTGACCGTGCTCCTGACTGTGTGCAGGGAGAGTCGGAGCGGACGACAGGGACTCTTTCCCCAAATGCTCAGGTGTTTTCAAGAAGTTTCCCTCCTTTACACTATTGCAGTACACTGAAGAGCAGCATATGGAATTCCACGGCCATTCTTTATTTTAGAATTCTCCTGCTAAAATGGATTCCATGAACAAGTAATATTGGAAAATATGGGTTCGATAAAGAGTTAAACAGGTGTTTCACTTGATTTGATATGCTTGGGTTTGAGTTAACTCCAGGGCTATATGGAGCTTTTAATGTGGAAATGCGTGAAAAGAAGCCACCAGAGAAAGTGTTCACCTGAGGTCATTCCTGGTTTCCTTACCTGACAAACATCTATCTCATCTTTTCTCTCCTCTCCCTACTAGCCTCCTTGTCTCCTTCCCTTTCTTTCCCTTTCTGTCTTCCTTCCAATACAGGGTAGATAGGGGCTTTGCAAAGGCTGAGAGCCTTAGTGCTCAGGTACCCGATTTCCATTTTGGGAAAACTGGGAGGAATGACTGAGGTTTATTTTGATAAATAAATGACTATAACGTGCAGAGCGTAAAAGAGTCCGGTGCTGTGGCAGTTAGGGTTTCTGTTGCTGTGAAGAGACCTCATGACCACAGCAACTCTTGCAAAGGAAAACATTTTATGGGGTAGCTTACAGTTCAGAGGTTCAGACATTAACATCATAATGGGACAAAGCAGTATGCAAGCAGACCCAGTGCTGGAGAAGGAACTGAAAGTCCTGCAACAGGATGTGAACTGAGACACTCCATGTGGCTTGAGCATATAGGAAACCTCAAAGCCCACCTCCACAGTAACACGTCTCCAACAAGGCCACACACACTCCCACAAAGCTATCCAGCCCATTAGTGCCACTCCCTTTGGGTGCCATTTTCTTTCAAGCTACCACAGTTGCTAAGAATATATACAGGAAATAACCGCCTTTACTAATTCTTTTCACAAACCCAGACATGTAACTAGTACAGTTGCGTCATAGCCATAAGAGGCAAGAGAGGAGAGATATGAAAAACAGATTTTTCCTTCAATGAAAAGATTGCACAAGGCATCTGAAAACAAAAGTATGACAGTAAGACCCAAACTAAGGCTGAGTTTAAAATAACAGACACTGAAACCAATTTGAATGTGTAAATACAAAGACACCAAATTAAGTTGAGGTGGTTGTTGCTTTCAAATCCCTTGAAAGTTGATAGTGGTTTTCTTCTTGTTCTGTAAACGATTGGCAAGCTGGTTTCAAACATCATCTGGTTTATATTGCTTTCATTAAACACTGTTATCTGAAAGTATTTTTGTGAGATATGTTTAAAAGCTTTGACGGAGAAAAAAAAACTCTTCTGCTTCTCCAACTTGGATATGTGTGTGCTGAGGGGAGGTTCACTCTCTTGACAACAGGGTTCAGCCAAAGCATGATACTGAAACACCAAAAGAATTCGTAGACGTATGCCAATATTGATTCAGAGTTTCCAAGAGTTGGGTGGAACTCTTAATCAGTGTATTTTAATTCCCTGGATGGGTATGATATGAAGTCATAAAAATCTGACTGAGGCCCATTGCACTAAAACTAAACTGGTTCTTTAGTACTGAGATTACAAAGCCAAACTTTAAATACCAAAAACAACTGAAAAACACAAGAATTGCAAAGTAGAGGGAAAATGCAACTTTTTGATACTGTTTATGAATCACATTATTGTCACCTACACATTGTTAACTAACTGTATGCAGCGGAGACAATAGGGAATACAACTACTCTTTATCTTATGATAAAAGTCAATAAGGATTAAGTACAGCTTCTTGGAAACATTGTTAATAAAATTTGATCTAGAAGCTCAGCTCCAGATATTTATCATGTGATTTTTTTTTTTTTTGGTGTTTTTCAAGACAGGGCTTCTCGTTGTAACATTAGCTGTTCTTGGCTGTCCTGAAACTAGCTCTGAAACTCATAGAGATCTGCCTGCCTCTGCCTCCTAAGTGCTGGGATTAAAGGTGTGTGCCACCACCACCACCCGGCCATTTGAAATTTTAAAAATATTACATCTTAATACGAAACTTTTCATATTTGTGATCAAGGAATATGATTTGGAACATTGCATTTACTTACTTCTGAAGGAGCTTAAAAGTTAAATTGTAAAATGTTAAGGGGATGAAGTAACACTGAACTTCTACTTCAGCTATTAGTTACTAACATGTTGTGTACCTCTGTATCAGTCACCCATAATCACTTTTGCTTGGGTACAGAGCATGCCCTTGTTGTGTATTTATTCATTGATTCAACTGTTCACCTGTTTCAATAGAAATGTCACCAAACCATGAATTGTTCCTCTTTTAAACTTCAGAACAGTCTTAGGAGGTGTTATCACCAATATTTTGCAAATAAGTAAACTATTTACAGCCATATCGTCACTGAGTCAGACCTATGAGCAACACAATATATTTTGTGATGAACACGCATAAAGCAAATACAACGGCATCTCTACACACAGAGTTTTAAGTTTCGACTCTGTTGACTTCTCTACCAAAATAGCATGAAAACTGAGTAAGAGTTCAGAAATCTTTCATCTAGTACCTTAGTTTTCAAACAAATATGAATTTCTAAATACAAATTACAGAATCCAACTCCATTATTTTCATTGAAAAATCCTCCTAGTGAAATCTGGACTTACACACTTTCAGAAAGGTGTGTAGCATCCTCCCCCTTTATCAAGGAAACTTCTCTTTGCAACAGAAGAAGATCCTTGCAGAAAACCTCAAGCACTCAAACTGCAGCGCTGTGGAGCCCAGTCCTAATGGACTCGTCTCTGAATCAACCCCTTACCCAAGACTCAGGGAGCAGTGCAGTAGAGGGGGATGGAAGACTTTAAGACCCAGAGGAGCAGCGAGTTGGCTGTAAGAATGCGTTCCCTAGCAACATCAGAAGGTACACCCATTAAGTCTCACCATCATGACCGCTTAAGCATGAGCTGAAGAAGGCCAACAGTATACGTGTCAAAGTGGATGAGGGAAAAAGCAAAGAACCACAGGAAACCAAGGGATGCCAAGAGTGAGAGAAATATTCTTCTTCAGGGAAGAGCACACCAAATGGCTATTTAATACCAAATGGTCAGCCCTAAAAACATACACAAGTAACATTATATGCATATATATAGCATATATATGCATATATATAGGATTCATATAATATGTATATATGTGTGTATATATATATATACCTTCTTAGTGTGTCACGCAGAAACAAACACATTGTCATTTATTTCCTATGACAAAGGTGACAACTATTCCTGTTTTGTGGACAAATTGTATCACGCTTGTTGGAATTCAGCAAAATTCTGTCTAATATCAGACAGAGCACAAGATAATCATTGTCTTACTGTGTAACAACATCTAATTAAAGAAGAGGCCATGAGTTTGAATGAGAGTAAGGAAGGTATATGGCAAGGTTTGAAAGGAAGAAAAGGAACTGGAAAATGGTGTGGTTATATTCTCAAAATTAAATGATATATATTTTGGGAACTTTCCTGGCTCAGGTGATGACTTGAAGGGTAGAGTGCTTATCACCAAATTTGATGACCCAAGTTTGTTCTCTTGAACCCTAGCGGTAGATGGAAAAAGACAACCCTGCTCTCGCAAGTGTCCTTTGATCTCATATGTGTGCTGCGGCACACAGAAAAATAAATTTAAAAGGTAAAAGCAATTAATCTCAATTAAACATATGATCAAACAGATATTGAAACCACTGGACCTCATGGCTTCTGCTTGAGAATTAATGCATGTGGGTGAATGTGCACACCAATGAAGGAACAGACAAAGCCTCTTCATGGGAAGAGGTCAAATAGCCCATCTCAATGGAACAGTAATAACATAAACAGAGTAACAGATCTCGTGTTCTGATGTTCGTAGAAGTTTGCCAAGTTCCAAAATGCTTGATGCCACTTGTTGATAAAACAAGACTAGTTATCACTTTTGTCTCTCAAAAGGTGTTGTAAGGACTCAATGACGTGTTTCCTTCTGTTGAAAATGTCTGACATCCTACAAAGCACCATCTGTACCCTCCCTCTACTGAACAATCAGAAAGCTTTAGAGAGAGAAGAACAAATCCCTCATGTCTTGTTTTTCGAACCTCATTTATCATCAACATAGATTTTCTGGAACAATCCCTTTTTCTCGTCACAGTTCTCAGAAGCCCTGAACCATGTCACAGGTCTTGATGATGTCCGCTCCACTTGAAAAATAGTCTGTGGTTGTTGTGCTGGGGATCAAACCCAGAGCCTCCCGCATAGGAGGTAAATCCTCTGCAACTGAGCTATCCCCAGTCTCTCCCCAAATGTTTCTTAAAGTTATCTTTTGTATGTATGCACGTGTGTAACAATAACTACAGAAAAAAAGGAAATGGATTTATGAGGAATACATGGGAAGGGTTAGAGGGAAGGAGAAAAGGGGAAGGGCCAATTATGACTTTTTAATTTCAGAATCATACACATCATCCAAATTAAACGCAAATTTATTTAAATTCACAAAGCTGGAAACAAAAGGCTAAATTTAAAATAGTTTTCTGCAAAAACAAAATATCTACCTGCATTTTTTTTTATCTGAATGCCTGTCAACATCTCTGTGTCCTTGCATCAATCCCAGATTATGTGTCCCACAACTAAAGTATTCTAACTCAGGAATATTGAAAACATCATGCATTATTTTCAAACCCAAGGTATGAGTTCACTTAAATTACTAATAATCATGTAATAGATGATGCAGGGTAGAATTTGTAGGCATACTTTGAAAGTTAATGGTCATGAGGAAACTGATTTGAACCTAGGGGGAAAGATATGAAGCGATTGGACAATCCTACAATAATAAAACGTGACCGTCTAGCTCCTCAATACCTAATGAATAATAATATGCATGTACCTAGCTCCTCAGTACCTAATGAATAATAATATGCATGTTTTATTTACATATTGGACAATGCAGCGCTCTGTTCCCTGAATGATGTTCTTCTGCCACTTGGTGGTGCCTGCCAGTTGCAGAATCCGTTTCTTGGTGGCACTGTACCACCAAATGCTTAGTAAGGGACTCAGCAGCACAACATTCCCAACCGAAAAGCTTTGGTTCCAAGGGCTTGGCTTAATAGTTTAAAGAACCCCTGCGGAGGTGACTGTGTTAACCACTCACAAGCAGCAACTGACTCCGAGGACGCTTTAAGTTACTGTGGGCAAAGGGTCTGAAGAATTCACCTTCTTACAAAACAAGCCAAAATTTTAGCAGAGAACTCAATAGCAATTTTCCTCGCTAAGAGGTTCTGTAAAATGCTACGTTATAGTCAAGCCCTGCGTTCCTAGCTCTGGTTTCCGCTCCTAATCGCCGCAAAAGCACAGTGTCTGAAGGACTTTGTCTTGAGTTCAAGTGGAGCTTGTTTTCGCATGCCTAATTAGTTTCTGATCATCGCCGGTCGAGCCTCGGTATGGAAAATCCCAGGTTCTCACTCTGTACTGTGGGGTTGGTGCGGCTGAGTCTGCGCTAAGCTGGAAGGTCTGTTGCAGTCTCTGCCGAACCGCAGCTCTGTTTCTTTGTTTTTTGCGATATCTTTGGCAGCTCCATCTTCCGGGCATTCCTTTACCTTCAACAACTCACTTGCTTCATCTAAAAGCCGATTTTTCTGATGCCTCCAACGTCTGGTCAAATTGATCTGTGTTAATGGAGTCTTCGCTGGTGAGAGATGCCATTGAGTGGAACGCCGAGATCTGTGGCCGCTTTTTTTTTTTTTTTTTTTTTTTGCCTGGAGCAAGAGACACCAAGATTCAGATATCTTTAAGGGTGGGCAGAGGAGGGAAAAGCTAGTCTTGGGAGGGGGGCAAACTGTGAGATAAAGGGAAAGGTTCCACACTGAGGAAGAAAGAGAGGTGGCTTTGAGGCTCAGAGGTGCTGTGGGATCACATCTCTCTAAGGCGAAGTTAAAAGGCATCCGGGTGGGAGGAGGTTGGAGGTCACAGTACTTAAAAGAATTGCTCTGGCATAGCTTATTTCCTGGGGGTGTCTGCAGAGGGTAGAGATTCCCCTTTCCAAAGCTTGTTAGAGCCTCTTTTAAGTGATTTAGGTAAGGTACGCTAATTGCTTGTCAGATGCCTTCAAACAATGCTCTCTGTCAGGATGCAGGAGCGTCTGGAAGGGGCTACAAGGAAATTTAAGAAAGGGGGAAGGATATGGGAGCTCTTGAAAAAAAAGGAGAAGGGGGGTAGTGGGAAAGAAGAAAGAGGAGGGAGAGAGAAACCGAGAGGGAATATACATGTATGGTGCGGATGGAAAAAAGAAATCCTGAATAACTGAACGATCACACACACACACACACACACACACACACACACACACACACACACACACACACACACACCACGGAGAGAAAACTCTTTGCTGCAAGGAACCCTGTGACTGCAGTAGCGACTAGAGTCGCAGGAGACAGACACTCCTTCCTTGTCCCAGATAGCTCTTGGCCCTAGAGGCAAACATGCCATTAAGCTAAAGAGTGTTTTTAACTGCGTGGAGTGCCACAGAAGGAAGGCGGTAGCGTTCTCCTGTTTCCCGAGTTCTGGGGCGAAAGAGAACCGAGAGGAGCGAGCTAGTGACTTGAGCCGAGTTAGACGCCCTTGCCTCTCCCAGGTCACTGGTGATCCGGCAGCCGCGGAGTAAGGTGCCCGGGTGGGTGCTACCGCCCATGCAGCTTAAGCCGATTCTCTCCTCCAAGGCGCCACTTGGCTGTGGTTTCGCCCTGTAACCCATCCTCAGCATAGATGCAGGGAAACCTCTCGCTGCTCCTCACGGACACCTGTCCCAACCAAATTTGACCTCCTAAGCACATTTGGCTGCGCCTTTTAGACAGCCACACAAATAGGTTCCAGGCTTTCCCCGAGCGCGCAGGGGAGAGGGACTCAAACCTCAGCCGCCCTAGCGGGTCTGAGCTGCAGAGAGCCTGGAAAGGGAAAAGGAGGGGCGAGGAAACCAGGGAGAGCCAGGGAGACTGACTGGTTGCGCTGGCCTGGAGAGCACCGTCGGGTTTGCAGCTCCTTCGGGAGCCGATGCTGCTGCTGCTTTAAGCCTTACAGAGCTTTCTAGCTCTCCCAGGGCCACCTCTCACCCGCTTTTCTCGGCCACCGCCTAGAGAAGCATCCTTATGCTTCTTATGCTACCGCGACATGCCTAGCCTGGATCCCTTTTCTGGCCCACCGGCGCCAGCGGGACACCCTCTGCTCCCTGCCCGCTTCCCCCTCGCTGCCCTGCGGCTGCTGATTCTCCACCTCCTCCGCCCCCACCATCTCCAGCTGGAAGACAAGGCCACCCAGTCGCAGCGGGTGCTGGCAGCCCGGGTCACGCACGGAAGAGAGGTGCAAGCTCGGACCCCACGCAGGGTAGGGGGCGTCCTGGAGCCGAGCAGCTAGGCAAGTGGGATGAAAGAGCGTGGGAGTAGCCGCCCTGAAGCCTGAGCTTCTCCCAGGAGCTATCCGCCCCCCCCCTCCCGCCCCAGCCCGACTAGGGCAAGAGCTTAGAGAGCTAGCCCATCTGTGGCATCGGTGGCCGCCTCCTCCTTGCACCTCCTCGCCGACCCCTCCCTCCCGGGACCTGCATCCCGCTCCGCCAATCAGAGTCCGACTGCCGCTTCCCACGTGACCCCGGGCGGGCTAAGGACCTGCTGCTTCCCAAACGCCAGAGGGATGCGGGCGGCAGAGCGCGAGAGGCGGCGGCTGGGTTGCGGGGCGCTGTGACTGTCCCTCCACCCAGTCTAGTCGCGCGCCTCTCTCCTGCCCGCTGGCTGCCTCCTCTCTGCCTCCTGCTTTCTGTCTCCTGTCCCTCCTTTGCCCCAACCCTGTTCCTTATGGCAGCAGTTCCCCGCATCTGGGGCGAAGCTTCTCAGCGGACTATCCTCTCGCTCCCGGGACTGAACCGGGTTACTGGATGTTGCTGAAACTCCTGAGATCATGCGCTCCTTTGGCCGCAGCCCCAGAGCCGGCTGTCCCTGCCGCCGCCGCCTCCTCTGCTGCCGTGGTCCGCGGGATGCTCAGTAGCCTGCTGCGTGGCCCCCGCGATCCCGTGTTCTTCAGAAGCCTTTGGTTGCTGCAGAGTTGCGCGAAGTAGTCATGGTGCTGTGGGAGTCCCCGCGGCAGTGCAGCAGCTGGACACTTTGCGAGGGTTTCTGTTGGCTCCTGCTGCTGCCGGTGACGCTGCTTATCATAGCTCGCCCGGTGAAACTCGCTGCTTTCCCTACCTCCTTAAGTGACTGCCAAACGCCCACCGGCTGGAACTGCTCCGGTAAGTCCAGATCCTCAGCCCTCAACCCCTTCACCCCTCAAAAAGCGCGGAACCTGTACAGACTTGCCGGCCCACCCTCGTGCGTCTGCCCAGCCCCTTGCCTTCCACAGCCTGGAAGCCAGGACTTCCCACCTCCATCCTGAGAAACATTGGGAACTGCTTCAGCCAGGGCTGGGCGTGCTGGGATTAGGAACAAAGTGAAGGTGTGGGGGAACCTTGGATGTCTGCCCTCACATTGAAGCTGAGAGGATTCAGGGGGTAGTTTTCTGGATTCTCGAATCGAGGGAAACACCTAACACAGACTATTTCCTGTCGTTTCAAAAATAAAAAAGTCTAGCCTGACTGTGAGAGAAATAACTTTATGAGAAAGAACAATCGAGAAAGCAATAAATCAACTGATGACTACAGGGGGAACCGTTAATTCCTGCCGGGGGGGGGGAGGATGCTTCTGAATGCAGGGTTTTCCTACTTAGCACTGGGCACTGGGTCACAGATATTTCTGAAGGAGGCAAGTTTCCAAGAACTGACTCTCTCTCTCTCTCTCTCTCTCTCTCTCTCTCTCTCTCTCTCTCTCTCTCATTTCTCTGCCTCCCTGTTCCCTCCCTCCCCTCTCTCCCTCTTCCTCCTTCCTCCTCTAGCTATAGCTTCCCCCCCCCCACTGTGTATAGCTCTTTAACTCTCTCTTGCTCTCTCTGGTGCACCCTCTGGCTCTCTCCCTCCCTCTTTCCTGTCACCCTCCCTCATTTCTCTCTTTCTTGGGCTGCAAACGCCATTGATATAGAAAGAGGTTGATTTTCTAGCCAAAGGATGTCCACCCAGGCTTTCTCGGCTCCTGTGTGGAGCACAGAAGTTGAGAAAAGAAGCAATCACAGATTCTCCCCCAGCCAGGATGGGATGCCCCAAGCCTGGAAGCTTCTGAAAACATAGTGCCCCTACCACAGTGGGTTCCAACCCTTTCACTTCTGCACTGGGTTGCCTGGAGTGACAGGCAGTCCCCTTGCTCATTCAGTCCCTGACAGAATACTAAAGCCTCACAGGCTGCACCCTACTGAAGCACTAATTGAAAAGGGCCCAAAGATTGAAGCTATTGCAATCTTCCTGGCTTGTTCTACGTTTCATTGGGAGAGCCTCTAGCCTACCGTGAAGAACTGCGGTATGATAGCTTTGGCATTTTAAACTTCATAAACATGCCTGGGCATTGTCCTCATGGTTTGATCCCGTTCTCGGTTTAGCAAGTGTGTTTAGAGCATTTCATTTTCTGTAAATAAAATCCTGGTACAATTGAATGAGGTGAACTTTTGTAGAAATATAGGTGAAAGAAAGGGTCTGTAACTGTTGAGAGGGTGTGATTATTAAGTGTAACTTATAGCTGGAGCCATGTACAGTTCTAAGGAATGGCTACAATAAACCCCAAGAGGGAATTAATATATACCAATCTGGTTTGGTCTTTCTTAAGACAAGTTGAAATTTACAGTTCCATTATATTTGGGTCAGTGGATTGACTGTTCTGCTTTGGGTAATTTCTAAATGTGGCATTTTATGAAACTCAACATGTATCTAGCTTATTCTTGGTGCCTGCATTCCTGTAGGCTATTTTTTTTTTAAGAATAAGTTCCACTTGGGAACAAAACATCCTTAAATTTGATTGTAGCTAATGTTGAACAGGACTAGTTCGCTTCATTCTTACCTGGTATTAGTACAGGAAAGAATTAACTTACATGTGACATTGGCGATGAAGAAATGCATTCTGAGCTATATATCTCGAAGTTGGATGCACCAACTAAAAAAAATAACCTGCAATTCTAGGAAGGTTGTTGAGAACTTGGCAGCCCCTTCCCACCCCTGTTAACTGGGAGGTGATCAATCTTCCTTTGAGCCCGAGAGACCTTCGTAGAAAACACCAAGCCTGTTTATCTTTATTATTGAGGTTTTGCTTCCTCTTTGTCTGGAAAAAAATCCAAATAAGTGTCATTTTAGACCTTATAGCAAAGAATAATTAAAGATAGAGAGATACTAAAATAGCACCCACACACCATCACCAGATTTTCCAAAAAAAAAAAAAGAATGTTGAGTTTGGGTCACTGATAATAGTCTATTTAGTGAGGGGGGATGAGGAAGCTGAGAAGCAAGTATCAAACTTCCATTCATAGTCAGCATTAATCCAAGATAAAATTCAAAAGATGATATGGAAAGGGAATTTACTGGGAAACTGCTTTAGAAGTATAAAATATTATTGATCCCTTCTCTAGATTTTGAGTTTGTTAGTAGAAAGCAACCTTGTGGCACATCTGTGGCTGTTGCAATGAAATTTTAAGAAAATTCTGTTAGTGCCACAAAATAGCTTTCTCTTCAAAGAATTCACAGCATCTTCAAATGACCGGAGCATTCTCTTTAAACTTGAGGTTATGATGACAGAGAAAATGATCTCTTCCTCTGCGACACCAACACCTGTAAATTTGACGGGGAATGTTTAAGGATTGGAGACACTGTGACGTGCGTCTGTCAGTTCAAGGTAAGACATCTGATATCTGCACCTTCAATCCGTGACAAAGACTGCAAGGCAGAGAGTTGCTTCTGCAGCCCATCCTTTGGCATTTTCTAACTCTACAGACTCAAAGGGAGGCTGGCATCACATAAAGGTACTGCCAAGGGAGCAAGCTGGCGTCAAGAGGACATACCTTTTAGAGACTGGTGTGTGCCATAGTTAGAAATGCCACTGAAGCCAGACAGCTTTGGGTTCTACTTTTCAGATGTGCAACGCATGCATTTATAGGTCAATTGACTGAGGGTACTTGTCAAAGGTCAGTGGATAAAAGATGTGAGTTTGTAGTTTTGTTCTTCTCCTGAGTTGTCCTCTCTCTCTCTCTCTCTCTCTCTCTCTCTCTCTCTCTCTCTCTCTCTCCTCTATTGTTCTTTGTTTTAGTGGCCTTTCATTTCATTATCCTGTTAATATGAGACTTTAAGTTGACTTCTATTAAGATCACTCTAAAACTGCTGTGCCAATTTGGAAATTATGAACCTTATTAATATATGTTAAGGTTTTCAGAATAGCACATTAGATGGCAACAGAGTCTCCTAGGAATCCAAATGAGTAGGTTGAGCCTCAAATTGAGTCCTAAGCAAAAGAAAGGTGATCTTTGCCCTGTGTCATGGAAGTTTGCAACAGTTAGAGAGATAAGCATATTTTTACAAAGGATGTATCATCAAAAATAGTTTCCAAAATTGAATTTAGTTGATATTACCATTGTTGTCATTAAAATAACTGTTTATCACATTTCCCACCGTACAAATTATTGGACTTTCTTCTCAAAACATTCATAAAATCATATATTACCTTAAATCACTTGGATGTCGCACTAATACACTTGATTTTTATTGAATTACATTTAAAAACACACACTAATATCTAATATATACTAAGTCAGTATATATTATATATTCTATATGTTATACTATGCTCTATATACTATACAGTATATAATATACTATACATATTATATCTACTATATATTACACTCGAGCTCAAGAATGCTTCCAAAATTCTATGAAAAGAAGAAAGTTACAGAACAAATAAAAAACATAAGTCATATCTACATATCTGATTTAACATACAATACTGAGAAATCATTTAATATTAAATATTGGGGATTCATCTTGGTGAAGATATGAGAATTCACATTTAAATATGACTTGAGTTACTTTTAGGTAAGATTAAAGCTCCTTGGGTATTATCTTCTCCTTTTTGAGAAACGGAGTGAGCCAATTGGTAGTTTAAAATTCTTGAAGCTATTGGCCTCACATCACAAATGTGTCTGTGAAAATCACAGGCCCGTGGCATCAACGTTCAAAGTCTCTACCACAGCCAGTGAGGAATCACGTTCTTCTGATGAGCTAAGGGAGGGTGGTGGGGGTGGTGGAGCATGAGAACACCCACCGATAAGTTTTAGGAATGATAAACAAAGTGGGAAAAACCAAGTCAGATAAATGACCAAAGGCCCACGGAATTTTACAGATTTTTAAAAATTGTGTGATCCCCACGAGTTACTCTTACTTTTGTAACCTAGGCTGGACACAGAAAGTAAGTTTGTAAATATCATTGAATGGTTCATGAAGACCAATTCTCAAATGGGAGCTTGTGTTTCTGATCCCTCACCTAGAAGAAATAAGAGAAACTGGTAGAATTCTAACTGGGCAAATGCAGGAGATTGAAATATATCATTTTCTTATTAAAGGGACTGTGTTTGATATTTAGCTGTCACAGGGGGTTTTTGTCAGCCAAGTGATTTATGCTTTTCATACATCGGTCAGCCAATATATATTAACTTATGTAACTGTGGAGTAGCTTTCAAATAATAAATGAAAATATATGCTACATGTTTATATTTCCTAATTCACTACTGGATTATAAAGCTATTAATGTGTGTTTTACAATAGTCAGTCTTTCAAGAGAAAAATATCTCTCTAGTAGTAAATTTATACTTTATGCGTTATCAGAAATATTGAATATCTAAATCACAGTGATGTCTAAATAAAATTATGCAAATTATATGAAAATGAGAAACTATGCTAAGCTTGGAGTTCTTTGCTTTCCTCTCAGTCTGTAGGGAATGTTGTTGTTGTTTTGTGGGCTAGTTTGTTTTTCTTTTATGTCTTCCTACTTTTATCTGACAAAAAGGATGAGAGCTGAAAGTCTCTTCTATATAGTATCCTAAACTTTTGTTTCTTGTACAGTTTCATATATAAGCATGAGTTATTCTATTTAAAATGGAATGTGCCATTAGTCTTTCTGGCTGTGAGATGAATTTCAAGCATAAATATGCATACTGTGCATAACTTATAATGTCTTGCAGTATGTGTTATTCCTCAACACCAGAATGAACATATATGACCCTGATTTCCCTTAGATGCTTTAACAGACATTAATTCCTACCCTCCAAAACTCACTCAATTAAGACAACTAAATTTGGTAATTTTGGTTAAGACTGGCTCGCTTTTCATTTTTTTGGTCTTTCCTCTACCATTCCTTTCTTCCATTCTCCCTTCTTTCTTCTACAGTGCTGGTGATTTAACCCAGGACCTCACATGTGAGAGGGCAGTACTCTACCAAGGACACACATTCCTATACATCATTTATGAGAAGAGGACATTTATTTTTGTTAATATAAATATTTTACCATTAAGCCATTTTCCTAGAGTATGAAACCAACGGATACATTTATAAAGCACCCCAATTCTAAGTTTTCAATATTGGTATGCATGCAAAGAAGAATTCCAGTAACAAAACAGTGCCAGTTTATTATAGATGATCATTAATAAACAAAGCAATATAAGATGTACATCTATGATCCATAAAACCAAAATTCTAAAATACTCTCAAATCCATCATTATATTTAAAATATTTTGAATTTTTTTAACCATTTTAGATTTTTTTATATTAATGCTCAAAGGGCAAAGTCTACCCTGACATCTGACAAATGCCAAGATTTCAAATGTTATCCTCCGAAACATTTTGGATAAGGAGTATTAAATCTCTACCAATAATTCTTAGATCATGAAATACGATATTAAAATGCCGTGCAATCTTGTGCATCTTACCTTCCTATCACAGTACCAAAAGATACACTAGCCCATCTGGTAAATCAATTGGGAAGAAAAGACTGAGAGGCAGTAAGCAGATGAGTAGATGGATGAAAGGAAGCAAGATCAATAGACAGATGAAAGGTGGGAGGGGAGGAAGAGAGAAAGACACAGTTGTTCTTAGTTCTGGTCACAGAGTGATTGATCCATAACAATTTTATGAGTTTAAATTATGAGGTAGCTTTGTATTTTCTCAAGAATATTCTGATTTGGGTGTTAAATAGTTGCTCTTAATAAACCAGGTCTTATATCTAAGATGTCCAGTTACTGGGGCTGCTTTAAGTTTTGCCCAGAATTTAGAGACAGAAAATGAAAGCTTATCTTCTTCATAGATCTATAGTTTTGATGAGGTTACTAGGAGCAGCTTATCTGTGATCTCGGTTATCACTGGTTTGGGGGGGGGGTCGTCATTCAAGGCATGCCCAGTTCAGGGCTCTAATTGATGCCTGGCCACCAATTGCAGAGCTTGGCTGCTCTCTGCCCCTGACTCTGTGCATGGGCTACTTTGGGCTTTGACATAGCATGGTGGGTAAGTTTCAAGGGCAACCATGCAGAGATAGAGGAGGAGTCAAGTCAAACCTAATGTTCTTCAGTGACTTTACATGGAGAATGTCAAAGACCTACCCATTTTAAAAACCACAAACATTGTACACGCAGGGAGATGTAGTTCCAGAGAAGTAAAAGTTACTGGTGGAATGCTTAAACTATACCACATACAGATTTTTAAACATTTTCTCCTCCAAAAGAGTACTATATTATCTTAAGCTATTCTTCCTCAGTCTTTGACAACTGGGAATATAACAGAATTCACTTAACATCTGTTGAGAACCATCTCCATGCCAGACTCTGTGGAAGGTGCTGGCAATAGACGCAACTTAAGTCACATTTAGTTTCGAGATGCTGAAATCTCAGCCCGAAAATCCGTATTAACCAAACAAGCATCAAATCACGTGAAATCTTGTATGGTCTTTTTATTCCCTGGGAGCAAAGATGAATTCCATATATCTCAGAGATTCGAGCTGTTGGCTCCATTAATGTAGTGTGTGGCTGTCTTAAGCAATATGAAAACTAGGGAACAAAGTCCTTCTACTGAGAACGCATATTTGGAAAATAAATTTGAGATTTTTGAAGACATAAGGAAAAACAGAATCACTTATTCCTCTTAGAAGTTTATATAACACATGCATTTATTGATTTAACCATAATCTGGGTTCGATTTTTCTTTTTTCTTAACCAAACAACCATGCAGACTTTTAGTAAGTTACCAGACATCAAGTTTCCCTTATTCATACCTTGAACAACGCCATGACTGCCTCCAACAACCATTTTCATGAATCTGGCGTATTTCAGTGCAGAAGTTAGCCTGTTCTCCTCTAGAGCTGTAGAGTGTCTACCTTTGTTTTCTAATGCTACAAACACAGTGCTTCACCGTGAGAGATAGTTGATGACTCTCCTAGCAAAAATATGTGTCATGATACCAAATAATTCCCACCTAATGGTGTTATTTATAACAAATCCTATGTTTTTAAAGCATAAATTTGTTAGTTCTCCACATGTCCCCACTCACCAGTTCAGACGAAGAAACTAAACTATGGATGTACAAAGTTTTAGCCATGGAATAACATAACCAATCCTTACAGAAAAATGGAGAGAATGAGAAGACGAGCCAGGACTAGGCATCCACACTTGAGTTTTGGTGCCTGAGAGCATCCGTTTCCTTTTGTGCAAGTCATGGTACCAAGGGCCAAAAGCATCATGGTGATAATCTACAGTTAAGCTCTTCTCAGCTCCACACAAATCCCCCTTTTGGCTTCTGCACGGAACTTGGCAGCTCCGCTTTAAACACTGTTCACGTTTGGCTGAGTGCATCCCACAGAAGTGACATACGAGCACTTTATCAGTTTATTCTCTATTTTAAGATGCGTATCAGCCTTGTGTCATCGCCCTTAACAAAGATAATAAGAGCTTCCCATCCTCCATGCAGTCCGGCGGCCCGGTAGTTGACTCACCTTCTGAAGCACATGAGAAGAGAGAAGAAGAAGAAGAAAAAGTCAGAGTCAGATAGAAGAAATTGTGAACTCAAATAATCTGCACACCCAATATTGCTAATGAAAAGATGACCAGGGGCAAGAATGCCAGACCCAAGCATAAGCAATTTATAAACCAGCCATCCACATAAATTTTAACTCTCGTGTGTTAAAGGAAAAGGGAAGTTAGTCTATTGTCCATATTGTTACCATCTCTTTCCTTGACCTTCTTCTCTCCCCCAAGCCCTCAGATAGCACTCTAGCTTTAGAGAACTCCCAAAGCCCACCTTTATTCTGCTGTCCCAGGTCCTGAACACTGCATATTTACCCAGTACTTGGCCATATTTGTCTCCTGGACATAAATATGAAATTAGTACCAGCCTTAAGTTTTCTCTTACTGTTTAATAGTTATTATTGGAAAACTGAAATCTCTCTGTAGTTTGGCTGTTGTCTTAGCCTTGAGTAACACTGGAGATACACTTACAGTAGTCAGAAATCAAATGTAAGGTAATCTATTTATCTATCTATCTGTCTGTCTGTGTTATGTGTGTTCGTGTGTGTGTGTGTGTGTGTGTGTATGTACTGAAAGCTTATGAAGACGTACAATCCACAGGTTTCATGAATCAAAAATGAACTGCTTATTGAGTTGAGTAGTAGTGACAGATTACCAAAAATCATAATCAAATCAATTTCATATATAGCTATGTAAACATACTCAACTTATGAACCAGCAGTATAACTGTGGAATGGAATTACTCAATGCATATAAGGTGTCTAGAATGCCTACTTATTAACTATTGAAATAAAATTAAAGATTTCTAAAATATCTAGGAAATCATGCTATTAGCAATCATGACTATCATAATATAAATGTCTTAAGATTTGGATTTGCTCGTTGGAAAAATACCAATTAGCAAAATTTAATATGTAATTTATTCAGTGGTGTATAAAAGGCATAGCATGTGCCTTTCATTCAAAAAACACTTATTTACATCACAGGTAATTTGCCTGTGTGGAAGACTGGGAAATGCTCAGAAACTAACGTGTTTATTGTGCAAGAATACAGACCTGAGTTCAATCCACACTTCCGATGTAAGAATCATGGGGAGAATGATCCCGGAATCAGCTTAGCTGAGTCTGTGGGCTTCAATTTCAGGGGAAGACCCTTACTCCAAAATGAAGGGGAAGATGTGAGAAAGACAGTTGATGTCAACCTCTTGCTCCCCCAAACAGGCATGCGCATATACATGAACTCACAGGCACATACACAAAATAAGTGCATAAATATATAAATTTGTCAAGATGATAAAACTTTTGCTATGTAAAGGTAAGAAAAGATTAAATAGATTATTGTGAATAAAAGGATACAAGTGCTATATGAAATTATGGAATAAAATATGCCTCAAGTTGTTGTCAAAGTAATTTTCATCTCATATCTGTTTTATTCTTTTTCTCTGGCATAAATC